>NC_061111.1:93129770-93343930 GCF_002878395.1 Capsicum annuum | reverse complement strand
GATGCATGTATGAATTCATAAAGCCCATAGCTAGAAAGTATTGAAAACTACAAGGTGGACATAAACCTAACTTGCTATTTCTCTGAATTTGAATACTACTACACATATTTCATCTTGTTAAACTGAAACCATTAATTTGTGAGCTGAACCGAATCCCCCCTATTTATTTTATGGAAAAAATGATTAAAAGTCAACTAATTTGCATACAAATTAATTAGCACCATATTCCCTGTGGGATTTGACCCCAACCTAGTTGGATTATATATTTGACAACAACCGCTTACTCTCTCGTAAGAGAGGTCTAATTTGAGCGTTATCAAATTTTGGCACCATTAGCGGGGAGTATGGTTGTCAATTGAGTTTATGTGTGTTAATTAACTGTTAGTCAAGTTTCCTTATTTTATGTTATTTGTTGTTTTTGTTTGTTACAGGCTCATTGTTATTTATGCCATGAACTAGAAGTTCAGAAGAACCATTATTACTCTTCAATCCTGAACGTTATCTCATTGAAATAATGGCTAACCAACAAGAAGCTGAAAGATTAGCCACTTTGGCTAATGCTTAATTAAATCTACAGAATGCAGATAACCCCGATCGGGTATCTAATCTAGATAAAGAGGTCCTAGGAGATGATGATTTAATTGACACAGCTAATAGGAGGCATGCAGCAAGGGTAGTTGCACCTGTAAATGAAAATCGTCCATTCAAAGAAAGACCAGGTCGCCAAGCTGCGCAGTTTAATGTTGACAATGATAAGGACAATTTAGATGGAACTGGATCTACGGTGGTAATCATTTTACCACCACTAGCTCCTGAGGTGAAATTCAACATCACCAGTACTATGATCCAGCTACTGAATCTGAAAGGTCTCTTTGGTGGATTACCTGGTGATGATCCAAATCTATATTTTGTGAATTTTATCAGTATTTATAAGTCATTTGATAATCCTGGAGTGGGAAAAAATGCTATTCATTTAAGATTATTCCCACTATCTCAATCTGGAGAGGAAACTATGTGGTTGAATGAGCTGATTCCTGATTCTATAACAAACTGGAGGCAATTGAAAGGAGCTTTCCTAGAAAGGTTCTTTCCGCCCTCCAGAATGTTACAATTGAGGGAAGAGATAAGCAACTTTAGGCAATTGGATAATGAAGCTTTGCATGAGACTTGGGCAAGGTTTAAAAAGAAGTTGAATCAATGCCCAAACCATAAGGTGATTGATGAACATTTGATGGAAATACTCTACAGAGCTTTGAACTCACTTACAAAGCCAATAATGGATAATCCTACAGGAGGAGCTTTTATGGAGATCACCTTTACTGAGGCTGCGGACATGTTAGAAAGAATGACTAAGACAAGTAGAGCTTGATGTACCAGAGATTCTGTAGTATCAGGAAATACTGGGTCTAGTGTAATATCAGTAGAGCAGCATAGGAGAGAAGAGGACCATGATCAGGATGTGGCTCACATGAAAACCCATATGGATCTGCTCATAAAACATTTACTATCAGGGAATATAGAAAAGGTAAAAGCTGTGGGGTACCATGGTAAGGAAGCTAAATCAAACACTGAGGAAGAGGCTAACTATTTGCATAACCAGGGGGTTTCCGAATGGGTGATCAAGGAAACCAAGGTTGGAACCATCAAGGAGATTGGTAGAATAAAAGTGACCGGAGTGGACTGTATGTACCTCCTGGAAGCCGTGATAATGCTGCCACTAGTTCAGGCAAAATATCCATGAAGGACATGATGGAGAAACTATTAAAAGGAGTTGAGGCGACCAATTATGGCGTGACTACTATGAAGAGTGACATATTTTTCATGAGTCAACTAGTAAATTCGCACTCAATCGCTGTTAAACAACTGGAGTAGCAGATAATCCAATTATCAATATCATTCAACCAAAGACAAAATGGGACTCTACCAAGTGATATAGTTCAGATTCCGAGGACTGATGGATCATGTATGGCCATTACCACTAGGAGCGGTAAGATGTTATCTAGTTCAGGTTTGGGAGCATCCTCTTATACTGATGTGGTCGAATAGATTGGGAGATAGTTGATGAATCTTTAGTGGTGCCTTTGAAGTTGGGAGGTTTAGAAAAGAAGAGTGCAGAAATGGAACAGCCACCTAAGCAAAATTATGTTAGTGATATGGAGCAAGGCATAAGAAAAGAGGTAGAAGTTATTCCATCTAAAATCCCAAGGCCACTACCCCCATTTCCACAATGATTAAAAAAGAAAGAAGATGATGGAAAGTTTAGCAAATTCATAGCTATGAAACGGTGGACAATCTTCATTATTGTAGTGCTATTTCTACAAGATCTATTGTCTAGAAGAAAGTTGATCCGGGAGTATTTACTGTTCCATGTATGATTGGATTGCTAAAGTTTGAAAAGGCCCTTTTTGATCTTGGGGCAAGTATCAATCTTATGCCATTGACGGTTTTTAAGAAACTGGGTTTGGGAGATCCTACGCCCACCAATATGCGGCTTCTAATGGCGGATAGATTGGTAAAAAGGTCGATTGGGATTCTGCATGATGTACTTGTAAAAGATGCTGATTTTATATTTCCTACTGACTTTGTAATTCTTGATTGGGAAGTGGACTTTGAAGTACCCATAATTTTGGGTAGGCCATTCTTAGCAACTGGGAGAGTGTTAGTTGACATGGAGCTGAATGAGCTGAAATTTAGGATCAACAAGAAAGAAGTTAGTTTTGAAGTATGTCGGTCTATAAAACAACAAAAGGAGATGAGTGTCTTCTCGATTGTTGATGTATTCTATGAAGATGAGCGAGATGTACCAGTTAGGTATAGGTCTTCTGTGGAGACCATAACTAGTTTGGTTGAACTTACATATAAGGATATGGGTGATTTTAAAGTGGTTGGACTAGGAATAAAGAATTTTCTTGATCCAGCAAATGAGGTACAAATGGTATCATCGATGTATCTTGATGAAGTCTGAGTAGTCAAGATAATCGAGTCGTTCCACGACATTAAATCAGACGCTACATGGGAGGCAACCCTTGATTTTATTTTCACTTTAACATGTTAAAAAAATGTAAAAAGAAGGGTCGAGCCACGATCGAAACTATGGCGGTTGGTGGGAGGCAACCCATCTTTCTAATCATTTTTGTTGTTTTTGATTAAGCGTAGGTGCATGAAGTACTAAGGAGGAGATTAGTACCAATCTTGAATTGGAAGTGAGCCATGTCAATGGTGGTAAATTTAGGAGTGATGGGAACATTACAGGTAAGTTGGAGTGGTCAAATGTGTAAGGCTCAAGTATGATTCGCATTAGAGTTGTGCCTCAAATTATGTCAATACGACCCAAAAAGTTTTGCGGTGCGACTTTATTTTGTAACTTTCAATGAGGTCTACGGTGTTAGCATAAGGATCAAGACGATGGTGATCTTGGGTGTATTTATATGCCTAAGCACCATAATTTATCCATATTTTAGCTATGTTTAGAGAACAAAGTGCCTAGTTTCTTTTGTTTTTACTCTACTTCTATGTAATTGAGCTAACCGATGTTACTAGCATGATTTCAGGCATTAATGAGGTAGATGAAGATATTATGGGACTATGAATTCGGAATGGCATATGACACAAGAGAGAATAACAATTTGGACCAAATGTGGCGCGTAGAAAATATATCCAAGACTAGTTTGTCATTTATAATTAGTTCAGGGACTTAGAAGGCAATTATGAGAGAAAAGATTATTAAAAGGGTTAAATGCTAAATTTTTATTCATTATTCATTATTCTGTATTAGTTTTTGAAAGGAGAGTGGGGGCTTAGCTTGAGGAGAGAGAGAGAAACATTTTTCTCTCTTGTTTTCAATATTCACACACCAAGATTGTCTTCTAGTTTTTGGTATGATGAATATATTTATGATGCTTTTCATTTTATTCATGAGTAGCTAAGTTTATTAGTTAGGGTTATGGAAGCCTTGTAGCATACAATCTATCACTTTGGATTTTGAATTCATTATGCATTGACTTGTTTATATCATACTCTCTTTGCTTATCTTGAAATTCTCGTAGTTGCAAACATAGAGGATATGCCTTAAAATGCAACTTGTTCGAAAGAAAAGTTGATGTTTAGAAAAAAGAGTAATGACAAGAAAATAGGATTATCAACCCCTATTTTATAAGTTAATGCCTTAACAGGATTAACTACTTGGAGATTTCATATTGTTTTTGGTAAACGCTTTTGATTCGAGAGAATTAAAGTGAATTAGTCCTTGATGGATGAGAAATACTAGGATTATGTTATTAAATACAATACGTTCTCTATAAGCACGATGCATGTATGAATTTATAAAGCCCATAGTTAGAAAGTATTCAAACTACAAGGTGGACATAACCCTAACTTGCTATTTCTCTGAATTTGAATACTACTACACATATTTCATCTTGTTAAACTGAAACCATTAATTTGTGAGCTGAACCAAATCCCTCCTATTTATTTTACGAAAAAAAATGATTAAAAGTCAACTAATCTGTATACAACTTAATTAGCACCATATTCCCTGTGGGATTTGACCCCAACCTAGTTGGGTTATATATTGACCGCTTACTCTCTCTAAGAGAGGTGTAATTTGAGCGTTATCAAGTACCTTGGGTCCCTCTTTTATAAACCTGTTCTAGCTACTAAGTGTGGGGTGAATTTCACAGTTAGTGGTTGCTAATTCCTAAGGTGCTTGCTTTAAGTGTTTGTAGGCTGTTATGCTTGATAGGTACAATGTCTAACCATCAACAGAGGAGCACGGAGAAGAATGTAGCTGGTACGTCTGAGCCCAGGCTTAAGAAGAGTCGTCAAGCTGATTGTGTACCCCCATCCATACATATTCCATGGGGTCAACATAGGAGGTTCGGGATGATGGTAGTGACTGAAGCAGGGAGAAATAGTATTATCAACATAAAGAGTTGAAATATTCAGCCGATCAATTCATTGATAGGGCAAGCCTGATGAAAGCGTATCCATTTATGGTGTGAAGACTTAAGGCGCTGCACATGAGTTTTGATAACGCTCAAATTGCACTCTTGAATGGGTGTAAGCGATCATTGTCAATATAAAAGCCAACTAGATTGGGGTCGAATCCCACATGGAATAGGATGTGAACTTTGATTTGTTTACGAAATGCTTTACTGATAATTTACTATTTCTGAAAGATGGGGGTTTAAGTTTCACAGAGAGTCAATTGTCACTTTCAATATTTTAGTGTTGTAATCAATATAAATGAGAAACCAGAGTTATGTTCACCATGGATATTGGGAGTTAACAAATACTAGGTAATGCTTGGGATTCTTGGAGTAAGTAGAAACAACAGAATATCCTTGACTATGATACTTTCTTACTTATCTCTCGACCTCACCACATAATTTATTATCAATTCTCTCAAACTTAGATAACTTATCTATTTCCAATAGGATGTTATCTCAGATAGATTAACCCAGTTACGACATCAATCATTAAATAGAAGGTTGGTAGCTTCCAAGTCCCTGTTGATAATTCATGACCTCTAATCTATTTCTTCGTTAGAAGCAAATAAAACCTAAGGCATCATCTAATATTTCCAACCACTAGATTTCAGTTAAAATAATAGAATTTCAAGATGATCTACTACTCTTTGAATCCGTTAAACACCTAGCATCATATCAAACCCTAATCCATGGATCCCATAACTCCGGCTAATGGAATTAGCCACTCATGATTTGATGAATGAAATAAAAAGTTGAATTCATGATGATAGTGATAAACTTACGAATGGATGAAAAAAACAACAAGTAGTTCCTTCAATTTAATCACAAGGTGAAAAACCAAAAATAGTTGATAAGAAACAAGAAGAATAATTGATGAAATAGAGCAATGTACGTCCCTCTCTTCTTAGGGTTAATGTCTGATAGATAATGACCAGCTATCTTTAAAAACCCTAAAAAGGGTCTTTAAATAGTCAACCCTAATTAAGGAAAAAAATTAAAGTTTCAGTTTTCTCTTCGGATTAGGCGATGATGCTTTTGACGGCGCGTCAGACACTTGACGACGTGTCTGAGATGTTGTTAAACATTCCAGTGAATTGTTATCTTCTAACTCTTCAGATGGTAATCCTGATGGCGTGTCAAAGATCTTGACGACGCTTACAAACTAGCGTCACACTTCACTTGAAATCAGCATACTCTGCCCTCTGGTTGACGATGATTTTGGTGAGATGTCAAATATTTGACAGCCCTTCTGAATCATCATCACAGTTCATCTAATCTTCTCAGGTTCCATTTAATATTTATGGTGACTTTGATAGCCTGTCCCATATATGAAAGTGCTTTAAAATGATCGTTAGATACATTTCAGCTTATCTCCACCAATCAACTATTTTATTCTTCTTTCCTTTGGTTTCCTCCCCGATCACTTGTATCTGCATTAACAAACAAGAACGATCAAAAACAACAAAAGTTGCTTAAGACTTTGCAATTATGCAGATTTAAAAGCTTCAAATATGTTAGCATTGGCTCACACATTAACACCCTCAACTTAAACAATTGCTTGTCCTCAAGCAACCAAAACATAACTAGGAGTAAACAAAGTACATTTCGGTAGCTAACTACTCCTATCAATTCAGAATACATGCACCATCTCCATGATCAATCAAAATAAAATCAACTATGTCTAATATTTTAAAATAACTATGTAACTCACGAGTATCTAGATATGGCAAAAATCTCAACAATAACAACCTAGCACATACCCAAATTATATTCTCCGAACAAAGCCGTTAATAGCAATATACCTGGCGTGTCCTCACCACAAAGAAATACCTTTTTCATTTAGATTTACATGTATTAACATAGGGATGAACGTACGACTCACTCTCAGAATGAAGTTCTAACATTGCGCATCGAATACCATAGGCCTTCCCTTATAGTCAGTACCGAAGTCTTCAGATAAGTCAGTTAGGATCACTATAGGGCTTTTCTAAGCTTGTAATGTAGGCTAGGCACTGGTATGACATTCAAGGGTATTTCATAGTGACTACACCTCTTTGGCATTACATTAACTCACGGGGTTTCAACTTTTGACCTTCTTTTCTTCCCTCTTTTATTTGTCAAGTATTCTCAAGATGGGTGCTATTTGTTCAAGCATTGGATTAACTTTTTTAGTTTTCTCTTTTATATTTGCTTTTTCACTACACCCAACTTGTTATTCATTTTCCTTATTTTACCTCTCTTCATACTCATAATGCATCACACACCCCTATTGTCGCCACCTTTAACTTAGGTTATTTGCCTAAGTCGAGGTGCAGAGTGTCCAAGGAGGACCAGGGCCAAGATAGGTTCATTATAATGTAATGGGAAGGTGAAAGATGTACAAGAAAGAATTAGGATATTTAGGCTCAAAAGGGGATCAAAGGATATTGTTCACACTTGGATGGTCTTTTTAGCTAAAATGGGTTAACATGCAAAAACGGCCTATGATCCTTTCCTAAATGCCTATCCTATGACTATGGCATAACTAACTAGGAAAGTTCTAGATTCAACGCACAATGGGAATTGAGTAAGACCTTACACGCACATGGCACACAAGTATATAGCACATCACTACTCATCCGTTTCATGTATTTGTTTTCTATAGGTTATTTATTTGCCACACTAATGCCACAAACAGATACACAGTGGTCACACTAGATGCAATTCACACAATTCATGATAGATTAGACCACTGGAGAGGTAATCAAAAATTACAAAACAAGCTAACTGCCTCAAGTACTTGCACTACTCCTAATTATACACAACACGTGTTACAACAACAGTTTCCCTATACCCTCAACTTAAAATAAAAAATAAAATGTACTAAGGGTTGGGATATACCTGAAGACAGTCAAGCCTGTAGATCCTGGGTCTCCAACCCTACTACAGCATAATCTACTGTCTTCTCCCCACTCATAGAATCTGCCTTTATAGTGGATGGAGCCTGGCTCGATGAAGCACCTGCAGCTCTAGCTCTGATGGCTGCTTCCCATTTCTCTGAGTCAGCCAGAGACTTCAGTCTTACCCTTTTCATGTTCTCCTTCTCTACCTTCTTCTTTGCTTTATTTTTAGTCTTTCTCTCTTCTTCACCATCAGGCTCATCTCTTTTGTTTTTTTCTTTCTTCCCCCCCCTTTTTTTTTCTTCTGGGAATCCACAGTAAGATCAAGTATAGGAATGCCTTTCTCTACATCATGCATGGATGATCCTATTGGCACCCTAATTTGGTGCTGCTGCAGCATCCTAACCTCAGCCTTCACCTTATCCAATGCAGCCCTGAAGTAGTAAGATCAACATCCGTCATCTCTTTTACCCAAGCATCGAATCTGTTCTCAAGATCTGCCACCCGCCCAGGTAAGGTCATGAAAGGTTCTAGTGTAGAATCGAGTGTAATTTTGACTCTTTTGTCTACAGCAACAGCAAATTGTTTGGCGATGGTCTGTAGTTGTACCTCGCACCAATTCACTTGCCTGGCCACCTTCCTGATATCAATCGGCTGAAATGCCAACCTTGTTGCTGTTGGAGGAACTGAAGTAGTCAGCTCACTTTGAGGCACTGAAGCTGTCTGAGATGAATATGCTGGTGGTGGTGGTGGTACAGTTTCGATGCTTTGAACCCCTATATCTGGTGCTAAAATAGTCTCAATGACTGAAGGATCTGCTGCACCAACTGCATGCCGAATTTTTTTTTTGCTGACAGGGTTGTGAGTCTTCTTAGTATGTATCTCATCATCAATACCTAAAATATCAGGTACATGAGCTACTTCACACAACCTAGTAATTAGACATGGGAATGGATATGTAGCATCGGGTCTTGCGAGTCGAATCTTGATCTCTTCCACTATAATTTCTCCAAAATCCAAGGGGTTTTTTGTATCAAGCTTGCAACCAATATTGCTCGATCATCCCCTAATATGTTGTCTCCCTCGGTGGGTATCAGATGAATCCATATTAAACCCTACCAAAATCTTTCCTTTGAATTTAGAGATGCTTTGGTAATCTTTCTGTTGGATTATTCAACCACTCCGATTCCCCATCTTCTATGAGAGTCGCTAGCCACTTGCGCTAATTTTCTTGATGCTTCAACCGGGCATAGAATGTAGGTGAGGTGGCTCGTGGGACGAAGGCTGGCCCATGAAGAAATCTATTTATAGTGGTAACTGATACATCCACCCTCACTCCACGTACTACAACTTTGGTCAGAAGAGGCTTATCTTAAGTTCTATCCCCTTCTTTGCACATATTTTTCACTGTAGCCTTGTAGTTCGCATAGAACTCCCGAACTAATGAAGAACAGTAAACACCGCTTCCCCTAGAAGTCCACTCCAGACCATACTCCTTGTGTTTATGCATCACCTCAGGGCATCTGATCAACCCTTTAGTGATAATCTTTTTCTCCTCTAGAATTAGCCTTCTGGTACTTCGTCGATCTGTTCTGCAGAGTCCATCCAAATAGTTCATTTCAGCCCCAGGGATTCACCATCTCATATTTTTCCTAACCTCGAGGTATTTTCATTTCACCAAAGTTCCCCGTACTGGAGAATCCTTATCACCTTGCTGCTCTTAAGATGGTGATTCAGACTCAGTTTCTTCAGCTGCAGGCCTCTTAGAATCTTTAGTTTCAACTTTTTGTTCAGTGCTCTCAGACCCCTGCTCAGTGAGTTCTGATCCTTGTTTCTCTGAAGCTTGCTCAGATGTGATTGTCACCTCAGTATCATCTGTATCCTCTACCTTAATAGACTTAGGTGGAGGCGGAGTCTTTGGACAAGTCCTCTTTCTTTTCCATCTGAGTAAAGGCTCCTCATCTTTATAATCAGAGTCCTCATTGACAAGTTGTAGAGGTACATTATCTTTAGATGCTTTCTTTGGTGTGCTTATCCTCAATTAGTATCCATAATCAAACAAGAGAAGAAGAAAGATCACCTCAGTTTAACATCATCACTATTTTCAGTTCGCAGGTTTGACGACCTTTCTGATTTGCCATCACAGGTGTGACGACGCTTCAAAAGCATCATCAACCTTATCCAGAATCTACAAAATTTCTCAGCTTTTGATGGCATTTTTGAATGGCCATCACACAGGTGTAAGGCTGTAAAACTTGCTGTCAGACAACATTACAATTTATAACTTCTTTTTACTTGATTTTTCTTCTACCATTATTCTCAATTTAAACTTAGGTCATGTTCTTTACTGAAATTTCCATGAAATTACACCGCATACCACTACGAACCCTAGTTTTCGAAGGGTCTTGAAGTATATTAATGGGTTCAGTTCACTCCTTTGAAACCAAGGTTTCTTGTAGTTCACAATTGATCCAAAGAAAGATGAAGTTGAAGTTTTTCTCATACCTGGATATCGACACTTAGCTGATGTACTCTGAGCATCTAGACTTGTGAGTGAGAGAAGAATGAGATGAGAGAGAAAGAAGATTTCTTGACTTAACTCTCAGGCTTCAACAAGGAAAGTCTTAAAATTTTTCCTTAGAAGGGATTAAATTTGAAAAAGAAAGGGAAAGAACTCTCCAAGGAAAGAAAACCAAAACTGGAAGAGAAATATCTAAAGTACATAGGAATGTGAACAGCTGTTGTTGGGCCAGGTTAGCCTAAAAACATTAATATGGGCTCAACTCATTTGATGGCATTTTTGATGGAGCGTTAGATACTGGACGACGCTTTAAAATTGTCATCAGCCTTAACAGAATAAGGATTTGACTTAATTATTTTGACGCCATTTCTCATAGCTTGTCATACTTGTCACAGCCCATCAAAATTGACGTCAACCTTCTCAAGATGACTGAAACCAGTTTACCTTCTTTGTACAACTCTTAGCTACAAAAATTAAAAACATAAGTGCAATAAAATTAAAAACATTGGGTTGCCTCCCAAACAACGCCTGATTTAACATCGCGACACGACTTGATTATCTTGACTAATCAGAATTCATCAAGATACCATATCGATACCTCATTACCATTTTCCTAGAATACACCCACAATCAAGAAGATATTCATCTCCTCCAACTACTTTATAGGAGGGTTTATTTTGAATTTGGCCTCCCCTTTTCCATACCTGAACTTTAACTCATTGAGATTCATATCAACCAATACTATTTCTGTGGCTAATAGTGTTCTACCCAAAATGATGGGCACCTCAAAATAAACATCACAATCCAATATCATGAAATCTGCAGGTAGAATAAAGTCATCCACCTTTACCGGCACATAATGCAATATACCAACTGGTCGTTTCACTGATCTATTTTCCATCACAAGACGCATCGTTGTAGGGGTAGGTTCCTCCAATCCAAGATTCTTGTAGATATGAAGTGGCTTCAGATTAATACTTGCTCCTAAGTCACATAAAGCTTTGGTAAACTTTATGGACCCAACTGTGCATGGTATGGTAAATGCTCCAGGGTCAGGTTTTTTCTACACTAAGGATTATGAAGAAACAATGCTACAGTGGTGGATGTTTTCCACTGGATCACAGCTTACCATCTGCTTCTTTGTTAGCAATTCCTTCATAAATTTAGCATAGTTGGGCATTTGCTCAAGTGCCTCTATCAATGGCACATTCACTGTCAGTTGTTTCATTATGTCCATGAACTTGCTAAATTTTTTGTTGTCTGCTTTCTTCTTTAATCTGTGAGGAAAGGGAGGTAGTGGTCTTGGCATTTCTTTCAATACCACTTGCTCTTTTTTTTTGTCTTCTTTCTTAGAGATATCAATAAAAATATCCATCTTCTAAGACTCCACTGGATTTCTTTCTTTTAATTCATCAACATTTACCTCCTTCTCTACAGCTTTGCCTATAGAAGGGCCAGATAACATTTTTCCACTTTGAGTAGTAATCGCCAAACAAGAGCCATCAGTGTGCGAGTTCTGAACTGTATCACTAGGTAAAATACCAGTTTTTCTCTGCGTACAGTATGGATTAAGGGTACTGGTCATATGGTTTGGTACGGATTGGATTTGGTGGTCATATGTTGGAGAGTGTTGGGGTCCAACGGGAGGCCTAGGGTACGAGATAAGGGAACCACTCTAAAATATCCTAGGTTTTGACCCTTAGAAAATTTCCTAGAATTTCGTTATTCAGACATAATATGACTCATGGGTACGAACTGTATGCTAGGGTATGAGTGGTATAGTCCTAACATATATTGACCAAGGTTAGTTGGTGGGATGGTTTTGGTTACTGGAATGGTTACGACTTTGGGCTATAAGTCTAGGGATTGATATAAGTCGTATGAAGGACTCGTATATTGGATGATGTTTGATCCTCCTAGTATTTCTTGCTTCCAGGGATATGGGTTAAATGTATCGATCAGATGTTGTGGTTACGACTTGGTTGGATGAGTCGTACACTGGATAGTATCTGATCCAAGGTTTGAGGCTTAGATATGAGTGGTTGGTACCAACCGTATAAGAGGGTATGACTCATATGGGTCAGTTATATCCCTATGATGGGATTTTGTGCAACTTAAGTGGGGGTATTCTGGATATTTTCCTACTTACCCTAACTAGGGACCACAACTTCTAATACACTTTAGAAGCTATTTACCCTATTATTCTATTCATTAATAGTTAAAAACTTTTCCAAAACACTCCATAATTCTCTCAAAAGCTTTCGGAGGAAGAAAGCTAGGGTTTTATCTTACGGATTGCTTTGGGGATTCTCTTGGTGATTTACTTCCATCAATTCTTTGGTATAAGACATGATTCTCTTTCCTCATTGTAATTTCAACTGAAGGCATGGTTATATGATTGATTTCATGGTTTTACTATTTCATGATTATAGTTTTAACTATTATTTGGGGGTTTTGATATTGAATGCTTGGTTATGGTTTCCTATGATTTTAATTATGCTTCTATATGCATTACTTATGATTTTGGACAATTGTATTGCATGGTAATGGTTTAATGGTCTTTGGAATTGGTTTTGGTTATATTATGCCCCCAAGGAGTTTGATAAAATTATTGTAAAGATATGTTCATTGCATTGAAATCTTTTAATGAAACTCTTGCATATTTTAAACTTGAAAAAGGATTTATACATGGTTTGAAAAGGCTAAATAGTTTTACTTATGGAGAATATGGAAGTCTTCCAAGTAGATTTAATATCATAATTAGAAGGGCACCTAAGGTCCCCTTAACCTAAATGGTTTGGCTATGGATAATACTTGCAAGTAAGGGATGTTATGATGATACCACTAATATTGTCCTTGGATAATAAATGGATAATATTTTGGTTATTTGGAAACTGGTTTTAATTAGGCATTAATGGCGGGGTGTGTAGCAAAGTTGTGGAAGGTGGCAGTCCTGGGGTGACCAAAACCGAAAACTCATATTTGCTGATACGAGGGGTCTTGGTGACCATGTGCGCGACATTTTATATTGGGGGATGTACTAGTCATCCGATGGGATATTTCTTAGTGTTGCGGCTACACACACTGGGGCCTTTTCAGTAGGGGGAGCTGAACCCATATAGCTCGTGGGTGGTTTAGGATGGCTAAGCTATACAACCTAGGTATACAGGTTTTAAATGTATGCTAAACCCGATTCCCTTTACCGGCACTTATATATGTATGGTTGTATACTTTATGGATGGTCTTACTTGGTTTTATAAATGACATTATTTTATCCTTATCCTGAGATTCTTACTAGCGATCACTCGTCAACCTCGTCTACTGGCAGCTGTATACCCACGCTATGTGGATACCAACCATTTTGCTTCTCCTATTTATGACGCAGATTTAGTATCAACATTTGGACTGAAGTGGTGAGATTCCATCCCTTTTAGAGGTATTATTTCATCTTATGGATTTCTTTAGACACTCTTATTTTAATTTAGATATTGGTTTTGGCCATGGTTGGGGCATGTCCTAACTGGATTTATTTACTCTTTTGGATAGAGGCTTTGTGGTACTTATGGGGGTTGGTTTGGGCGAGATCGTTATTGGTGTTGGCCTTGGCATTGGAATAGGCTGGTGAAATGACATCACATCATAGGATTTCTCACTATTCCATCATATTACATTTTGGGATTTATTATAATATGTTTTGGTATTCTCTATGGTTTATGGCCTATGGTTGGTTTGATATGGTTGGGCAATTTATGCAATACGGTTGGACTAGGTTGGGTCGATCATGGTTGTGACCCTATCCCAGAGTCTTAATGACAACAATAACACTATCTTGTTATATGTTCGAAATTCAGCCCACCTAAGGCTGGATATAGGTGGTTGGGTTGGGTAACAGGGAGCATTTCCTAGTCCTGGTTGGACTTGGGATGCCCATTACGATAAGGCCTGAGGTCGAGTCATGTCAAGTTGGTATTAGAGCCTACGTTTATGGTCATTTGGGAAGTCTACAAAGCTGGGTCGAGTAGAGTCTCTTTTAGGGATGTGAAACATGCTATACTCATAAGAAAGAGGCTACAAGATATTTAGGAATGTTTCACTTTCTTCATATTCGATCTTCAAGCTTGATTTCTTAATCCTGGAATATCCTTTAATCCTTATTTGTTCATATTTCAGATCATGCCTCCTAGATCTAGAACACATGGAATTTTTTTTGTCCCATCTGGGGATAATGCTAAAGAGATACATCCTACGTCTAGAGTACATCTTTAATCTTATGGTCCTATTCCTGATAGTGCTGTAGTTCCTCTTATTCTAGATAATTCTTCTTAGGTCCCTCAAGCAATGTGACAAATGCAGAATTTCATCAGTCTATCCATGTTATTGCCTTATTAGTTGCTGCTCATGCTGAGTAGGGTGCGACTGGTGCTTTGGATACTGAGGCCACAAGGGCTGATCAATTCATGATAATTGTTCCTCTAACTTTTACTAGAGTAAAGGTGGAAGAGGATCCACAAGGCTTCTTGGATGAGATAGAAAAGAATTTTTAGGTAATACAGGCTACTAATGTAGAAGGGGTTAACTTTACAGCTTATCAGCTCAAAGATGTTTCTTTTCAGAGGTATGATGAGTGGGACAGGGATAAAGGTGATATGGAAGATGAAGGGTTGTGGGAGGCCTTTTTAACGTCTTCTTGGATTAGTTCTTTCTTTAAGAGTTGAGGGTATCTAAGATGGAGGATTTTACGAACCTCAGGCAAGGGAGGACGTTAGTAAAGGAATATACTTTGAAATTCCATCAGTTATCAAGGTATGCTCCTGATTTGGTGGTTGATATGTGGTTGAGAATAAGGAAGTATACTTCTGGGTTAAATAGAGATTTGATTCTAGAGAGCAAGACTGCCTTATTGATTAAAGATATGGATATCTTAAGGTTGATTGTTCATATGCAGTAAATTGAGAATGAGAAGAGAAAGTAGGTAGAGTTTAAGGATAGGCAGAGAAAGAGGGCTAGGTTCTCTGACCAGGGAGATGCTTAATCTCAGGGTGGTTTAGATAGTGGAAAGTGGTAAAAAAAGTAGGGGAGTTCTAGCTTTTTTTCTACTAGTGCTCGTTATTAGTCTAGAGATAGTTATAATCAAGATGATAGCAATTCTCGAGCACAGGTTGCCTAATCTCAGGCGAGCAGAGGTCAGTTAGTTTCTTCGTGTCCTTCTTGTCGATTCTATAGTCATTCTCATTGGGGTTATAGTGAGGAAGGAAAGGATAAATGCTTCAAGTAGGGCTAGGTTTGCCATTGTCTTAAGGGTTGTCCGGTCAATAAGGGTTCTACGAGGGAGAATAAGGTTCATACAACTTCATCTTCTATTCCTACATCTGGTGGGATGGCATCTGCTTTTGTTACTGCTCCTGGTTCTAGTGTTGGTTAGAATAAGTTGTATGCTTTGGTGCCCCGATAGGAATTAGAGGCACCACTTAATATCGTTACTGGTACGTTACATCTTTTCTCTCGTAACATATATTGTTTGCTTGATTCAGGGTCCACTCTTTCTTTTATGACTCCATATATGGCTTTGTTATTTTGTTTCGATCCAAAAGTTATCTCAGATCCTTTTTGTATTTCTACCTCAATTATTGCTAAGAGAGTCTATAAGAGGTGTGTGGTATCTGTTGGTAGAAAGCAAACCTTGGTGGATCTATTTGAGTTGGATATGGTAGATTTTGATGTAATTTTTGGTATGGTAGATTTTGATATAATTCGGGGTATAGATTGGTTGCATTTTTGTTATATCTCTTTGGATTGTCAGACTTGTAGGGTTATCTTTATATTACCTGGTGAACTAGTTATAGAATGGGAAGACAGTTCCTTAGCTTTTATTGGGGAGGTTTATTTCTTATCTTAAAGCTTAGAGGTTAATCTCAAAGGGTTGACCTTATCACTTCGTTTGAGTTAAAGATTCTAACTCGAAAGGTCCTTTTTTGTCTTTGGTCCGTATGGTTAATGAGTTTCCAGAGGTCTTTCCAGATGATATTCGTGGTGTTCCTCTGGATAGGGAAATAGAGTTTAGTATTGATTTGCTTTCGGACACCCATCCAATTTCTATTCCTTCGTATAGAATGGCTCCAGCTGAGTTGAGGAAACTTAAGGAGAAACTTAAAGATCTTATAGATAAGTGGTTTATTCATCCTAGTATTTCTCTGTGGGGTGCACCAGTGTTGTTTGTGTGCAAGAGGGATGGTTTCCTTCAGATGTTCATTGACTATAGATAGTTGAACAGGGTAACAGTCAAGAACAAGTATCCTCTTTCGAGGATAGATGATCTATTTTTTTAGTTACAAGGTGCTAAGTTCTTCTCTAAGATAGATCTTCAGTCTGGGTACCATCAGTTTAAGATTAGGGAGGTGGATATCCCTAAGATGGCTTTTCATACTCGGTATGGACATTTTGAGTTCTTGGTGATGTCATTTGGATTGACCAATGCTCTGATAGTATTTATGTACATGATGAACAGGGTGTTCATGCAGTATTTGGATCTCTTCATCATTATTTTTATTAATGACATTCTAGTTTATCCGAAGAGTGAGGTGGATTATGCTAATCATCTCTGTGTGGTGTTACAGACCTCAAAGGAACAACTACGGTATATTGTTCATCCTGGCTCTACTAAGATGTATCATGATCTCAAGGAGATCTACGGGTAGAATGGCATGAAGAGGGATACGGCTTATTTCATGGCCAAGTGTATGGTGTGTCAATAGGTTAAGGTTGATAACATGAGGCTTGGAGGTTGTATCAAGAAATTGATTTTCCTGAATGAAAGTGGGAAGTTATCAATATTGAATTTATTATCGGTCTTCCTCGATCTCAAAATCAGTAGATTTGATTTGAGTCATCGCGGATAGGATGACCAAGTCTGCATATTTTTTTCCAATGTGGACTACCTTTTTGGCAGAGGATTATGTCAGGTTGTATCTCAAGGAGATTGTGAAGATGTATAGGATGCCTATTTTGATTATCTCTGATCGTGGTATGTAATTTATGTCTCACATCTAGAGGTCTTTCCAAAAATAGTTGGGGACTAAGGTTATTCTGAGTACTGCTTTTTATCCACGGTTAGATAGGCAAGTGCAGAAACCTATTCAAACATTGTAGGATATGCTTTAGGCCTGTGTGATTGACTATGGTGACAATTGGGTTGAGTATCTACCTTTGGTAGAGTTTGCTTACAACAATAGATATCATTCGAGTATTGGTATGGCTCCTTTTGAGGTATTATATGGTGGGAGGTGTAGAACTCCTATTGGGTAGTTTGATCTTGGGAAGGTAGACATGTTTGGTTCGAATAGGCTTAAAGCTGCCTAAAGTCATAAAAAGTCCTATGCGGATATTAGGCATAGGGACTTGGAGTTTGAGGTAGGGGATAGAGACTCTTCTTTTAATTTGGATATTAGTTTTGGCCATAGTTGGGGGCATATCCCAAGCAGATTTGTTCACTCTCTTGGATAAAGGCTTTCTGGTACTTCTGGTGGTTGGCATAGACAGGATCAATATTGGTGTCGGCCTTGGCATTGGAATATGCTAGTGGGATGACACCACATCACAAGATTCTTATTGTTTCATCATATTTCATTTTGGGAATCATATTATGTTTTGGTATTCTTTGTTTTTTATGGCCTATGGTTTGGTTTGGTATAGTTTGGTGGTTGGTGCAATATGGTTGGACGCAGTTGGGTCGGTCACGGTTGTGACCCTATCCCAAAGACTTAATGAGAACAATAATGTTATCTTGTTATATGTTCAAAATTCATCCCACCTAAGGCTTGATATAGATGGTTAGGTTGGATAACAGGGGACGGTCCCCGATCCTGCTTGGAGTTGGGATTCTCATTATGCAAGGCTCGGGGTCAGGTCGTGTCACAATTTTACCCTAGGGTACGGTTTGTGGCGGTGGTCGTACCCTCCTGTGGGATCTTTATATAGTTTAAGTTGGGGGTAATCTAGAAATTCCCCTCTTAACCTCTCAAGGCCCTACGATTATAACACTCTTGGGACATTATTTACCCTATTATTCTAATCTTAAACACTTACAAACTCTCTCAAGGATCTTGTGTCAAGGAAGGCTAGGGTTTTATCAACAAGGTTAATTTGGGGCTTACAAGGGTGGTTTCTCTCCACCATCTTCATAATCTAAGGCTTGTTACTCCTCCCTCATTGTTAGTTCCAACTAAAGGCATGTTTTATGTATGGGTTTCATGGCATAATTATTGTATGGTTTTGGGTTTTGAATATATGATGGGGTTTTGGGTTATAAATGGTTTGGTTATGGTTTTCCCATGTTTAATTATAGTTTTCATGTTTTAATGGTGGTTTGAACATGTGGTTGCATAGTAATGGTTAATTAGTACTTTGTTTTGGTTTTGAAAACTATATGCCCTCAACATGTTTGATAAAATGCTTATGAGAATGTTTTTACTATATTGTTGAACTTTTATTGAAAACCTTTCATGGTATGAAGGGGTAATGGAAACCTAACTTGTTTGAATGGTCTTTAATGGTCAAATAGTAAGGACTTAGTGGTCATGGTTATAGATTAATTGAATACTCTTATAAGGTACATGGGAATCCCCCATACAATTTAATAATGTAATCTATGGGTATATGGGAATCCTTTCTTTAAAGATGATTGCAAGCTATGGTCAGTATGACGGTACCACTACTTATAACCTTGGTTAATAATAAGTGAAATTGGTGGTTTGGTTGTGTGCTAATGGTTTTAATTAGGCAATAATGGCGGGGTGTGATAGCAACCGTGAAGGTGTGAGTCTGTGTGAGTCTAAGGGACGGACCTTGGAAACTCATGTTTACTGACATGAGGATTGTTTATAGTGACCATATATGATACTTAAGGGGTATACGGGAATACTAAAGTTACACTTGTATATATGTTCACAGAGAGCGAAAGGTACACGGGAATCCCTTACTCTAATGGTATCTCTGGTTCATACGACTACATGTACTGGGGCCTGTTGAGGGGGTAATACTGTACCCAAATATCCCATGGGTTGTTCTAGGATGGTTAAGCTACACATACCCAGGTTAATGGTTTCAAGCTATGCTAAACCCGATTCTCTCTCCCAGCGTGAATATATATATACACACACACATATATATATATGTATGGTTATGTATGCATATAGTTGTTTACTTGGTTTTGAAGGTTGGCATTATTTTATCCTTATCCTGGGTGCATGATAGCATTTACCCCCTAATCCATCTTCAAGTGCTATATCTCCACACTATAAAGGAATCGTCCATTCTACTCCTTCCAGCTTGGTGATTGGATTTGGGATCATCTTGTGTTAGATAGAAGTGGTGAGCTTTCGTACTCCAAAAGGCTCTATTTCGTGTCATGGATGTCCTTACATACTTTGGTCATTTTATAGACTATGGTTTTTTCTATAGTCGGGGGCATGTCCTGACTGCATATTATTTTACTTTCGGTTAGAGGCTTTCTGGGACTAATATGGGTTGGTATGGGTGGTGTCGGTAGTGGTGTCAGCTTTGGCATTGGTATTGGTATTGGTATTTGGGATAATACCATATGACCTTATTTGATTTATGATTATTCCGTTATGATTTGGATTATATGTACAAACACATTGGGTTATTGTCTTGGTTTAGTTGGTTATTGGATGGATTGACTTGGTTGGGTTGGTTTATGAAATAGACTTATCACAAAGTCAGTATATCTACAAATATTCTATCTTGTAATATATTTGGAATTCATTCGATTCAGTGTATGTGTTTTGAGGTTGGGTTGGGTATCGGGGGTGGTCTCCAGTCTTGGTTGGACTTGGGATGCCCATTATGACAAGGCCCCGGTTCGGGCTGTGTCATTTTGGTTCAAGTCCGATGATTAATGATCTTAAAACCAAATCGATTCTAGTTTTATTCATGACATGAGTGTCAATTCTAATTCTTGGATTATGGTATTGAAGGATTCTTGGCTATGGCTTGAAATGTAGTTATTTTTTATATTTCTGGTTACTTGTTATCTTTGATTGTACCCTCTGGGCTTATAGGGATCCACATTGGGTTATTTACTTTTCTGCACTTATTGGCTTATGGGGGCCAATTTTATAGTGTTAGTTATGTGTTCTGGATTATTCATGTATTTATTTATAATATTTGGAGCATTATTCCAGGTTTTCCCTTTTACCTTGACTTTAGCCTATCTATCATACATATTTAGTATACTTATATTATGATTTAGCTAAGTTGGCCAATGATGACTACTGAGTACCTATGGTTTTTATACTCATACTACCCTTCTGTACCTCTTTGGTGCAACTTCAAGTACTAGTGATTGCCGCTGATATAACAATTGTGCTGTTTAGAGTTCAGAGGCAAGGTGTGCTCTCAGAGTTGGAATTTCCCTTTTATCCTTCTTTTATTCTTGCTTAGTCTTTCACTATTTTTGACTGATGTATATTGAGTATTATACTTTGCTAGTGGCTTTTGTACCATCACTATCAGGTCATGGGATGTTATTTCTATCTTATCTTTCTTTTAGACTGTTATTATCACTTGAATTATTATCGTAAGTCTTTACTTGCAAATTTTTACCATCACTTATAGCTCTAGGCTATGGTTGGGCTTATAGGTGGGATATAATAGGTGCCGTCATGACTCGTAAATCGGGTTATGATAAATTGGTATCAGAGTACTGGGTTTAGCAGTATTGTTGGAACAAGAGCAAGTGTCTAGTAGAATCCCGTAGATTAGAACGTTGACATCTATGTCTTATCATTGGGAGGCTATAGGACATTCTTAGGAGATCTTCATTTCTTTCACTCATTTCATGCTAATAGTCTGGGTTGTTTTCTAAAGATTTCTTTGGTTTCACTCTTTTGCAGATGGTTAGGACACGTGCTACTGCTACATAAGCTGCGGTCCCTGAGTCTATGAATAGGGATGCTATTGTAGGTCACAGATATTTGAGAGGTCAAGAATAGCCTAGAGATGCATCCCCAGCCAAGGACCATGATAAGGGGCCTTCACCAAAACCTATTCTTTCTCTTGAGCAAGAAATTCTTCTGCCCTAGAAAATGGTGGGCTGACTAGCTAGGCTCTATTGGGGTTTATTTCCTCTTCGTTTCTTAAGGATGAGTTGGTTCAGCTCTAGGGATTGGTTGGTGGTGCACCATCTGATGGTGCACAATCTGTGGATTAGAGTAGTACTGAGGTGGGCACGCAACCTGAAGCTATGGCTCCTAGAGTTGAGGTTCCTCCTGCAATGGTGGTTACTCAGCCAGTGATTGCCCAGCCTGCTATATTAGTTAAGGAGCAGAACATACTAGGTAGGTTTTTAAGATTGGCTCTGCTTAGGTTTTCTGGTGCACCGGGCGAGGGTGTTTATTAGTTTTTGATAGCTTGCAAGGATAGTCTCTCTAATTTGGTCCTAGTTTAGACTTATGGTGTGGATTACACAACTATTAAGTTGGATTTGGTGGCTCGACATTGGTGGAGAGGTCATCTTGATTTTAGGCTAGTTGGATCACCTCCTATGATATGGACTCAGTTCTCTGAGGTCTTCTTGCAGAAGTATATGCCTCATAGCCTTAGATATTATTTGAGGGATTAGTTCTTGAGCTTGGAGTAGGGCTCTATGACTGTTGTGGAGTATGAGGCTCAATTTCATGAGATGGAAAGGTATGACATGTTTATTCAGACTATCGAGTATGAGAGGGTTCTACCCTTTGTTTGGGAATTAACACTCCCTCTTTGTACTATTGTGTAGAATTTGGTGGCTGATGATAAATCTGTTAATTAGGTTTCTGATCATGCTCAGGTGATGAAGGAGAAGCATTGCGAGGCCTAAGGGGGCAACAATAAAAGGCCACAATATTAGGGTAGTTTCAGTGGGAGCCATAGTGTCTCATGGTTAAGAGTTAGTGGTTCTAAGGGTAGGTAATCTCCATGCCAGCCTTATTAACATCAGGGTTAATCCAGTAGGCCCATTCATGCCATTTATTAGATCATCGATGAAGGCCAATCTAGTTTCAGTGATCATCTTTGACAGAGTTTTGGTCAGCCTTTGAGGTGTTCATTTTCTGGTTATTCTAGCCGTGGTGGTTATTTTGGGTTAGCCAGATCTTCTAGTTTCAATGCAGCACCTGGGGGATGTTATGGTTATGAAGCATTCATCCATCTCTCTTGAGAGTAACCCAGTCGAGGATCAATAGTTACTTTAACTTAGTGTTCCACCGACTAGGGCAGTTCTACCTACAACTAGTAGTAGTGCACATGGTCATTGGGGTGGTCCCCAGGAAACTCGTGGAGGTCCTCAAGCAGGCAAGACATGATATTGATTAGGAGCCCAGCCAAGTGGCGGGTGTGGTCAGTTGTATGCCATACTTGCTAGACCTAAGGCTGAGTCTTTTGATGCTATTATCACAAGTATGATTTTGGTGTGTCGTCAGCCTAGTTTTGCTTTATTTTATCCAGGATCCATGTATTCTTATGTGTTTGATTTTTATTCCCATCTATTATAGTTTTCTTAGGGTTCCTTTTTTGTGTTATTGTATGTATCTACTCCCATAGGTGATTCTTTAGTAGTGGATCGGGTTTATAGATCATGTATTGTTACTATTTGAGAGTTTGATACTCAAACTGATCTTATTATATCAGACATGGTGGATTTTGATGTGATTTTTGGCATGGGTCAGTTATCCCATTATCATGTGGACTTGGATTATTTTAGCAGGACTATTACCTTAGCTATACCTGACATACCCCTAATTGTGTGGTAGGGAACTATTAGTTGCAATCCGATGTGGATTATTTCTTATATTCGGGCTAGGAGACTTATTTTTGGGGGGGTTTGCGAGTCTTATCTTACTTATATTTGTGATGATAGATTAGAGAGTTCTTTGCATGACTCTATTCCTATAGTATGCGAGTTTCTTAGTGGTTTCCCTACCGATCTACCTGGTCTTCCTCCTGTGTGTGAGATTGAGTTTGTTATTGATCTTGAGCTTAGCACCTGACTTATTTCTATGGAGCCTTATCATATGGATTCTACCAAGATTAAGGAGCTAATTTCTCAACTTCACGATATTTTGTATAAGGGTTTCATTCGACTGAGTGTGTCTCCTTTGGGTGATCCTGTCTTGTTCGTGAAGAAGAATGGTTCTTTTTGTGTGTGTATTGACTACAGGAAACATAATAGGGTGGCGATGTAGAATAGATATCCTATGACTTACATTTATGATTTAATTGACCAACTTCAAGGAGCAATGGTGTTCTCTAAGATTGAATTGAGGTTCGGTTACCATCTGCTGAGGATTCAGGCTGTGGATATCCCGAAAATAGACTTTAGGACCCATTATGGCCATTATGAGTTCTTGGTGATGCCTTTTGGGTTGACCAATGCCCCAGTCTTGTTCATAGATTTGATGAACCACATATTTAGGCCTTATTTGGATTCCTTCGTGATGGTGTTCATCGATGACATCCTTGTGTATTCGAGAAGTAGAGAAGAGCATATACGATATTTGAGGATTGTACTCCAAACTTGGAAAGGTCATAAGCTTTTTGCCAAATTCTCTAAGTGTGAGTTCTAGCTGGAGTCGGTTAAATTCTTAGTTCATGTGGTATCTAAGGATAGGATTATTGTAGATCCAACAAATATTAAGGTTATTCATGATTGGGCCAAGTTGACATCTCCATCTAAGGTTCACAACCTCATTGGTTTGGCCGGTTACTATAGGTGATTCATTGAGGGTTTTCTTACTATCGAAGCACCAATGACTATATTAATTTGGAAGGAGGTTCCTTTCTACAGGTCCAAGGAATGTGAGCCGAGCTTTGGAAAGCTTAAGGTATTTCTCACTTCAACTCCTATATTGGCTCTTTCTATTGAGGGTGAGGGTTCACCGTATATTGTGATGCATTTGGTAATGGTTTGGGTTGTATATTGATGCAACAGGGTCAAGTTATTGCTTATGCATTGAGGTAGCTGAAGGTGCATGAGCGAAACTACCCCACTCATAATTTGGAGTTGTCGACAGTAGTCTTCACGCTTAAGATTTGAAGGCATTATCTTTATGTCATGATTATGAGGTTTTCAGGGATCATTTTAGTCTTCAGCATCTCATGATCCATAGAGAGCTTAATTCTAGGTAGCGTAGATGGATGGAGTTGCTTACTGATTATGATGTCTCTATCTTCTATCATTCGGGCAATGAGAACGTGGTAGTGGATGCCTTGAGCTGGATGGCGGTGAGTATGGGTAGCTTATCTTCTATCTCAATTTCTCAGAGGTCGTTGTCATAGGACATCCAGTCCTTAGCCAACTTCATGGTGTGATTTGATATTTTAGACCTACAATGATTCTTGCTAGTATTGAGGTAGGTCTACTTTATTTAAGCAGATTCAAAGTTTTCAATTTGAGTATATGAGAAATTACATCATCCGTGATTCGGTGTTGAGTGGTGAGTCAAAGACGCTACCATTGATTCTGAGGGTGTTTTGAGATTTGATGGTCGTATTTGTGTTTTGAAGGTTGGTGACTTGATTCAGTTGATTCTGCACGAGGTTCACAACTTCAGATATTCTATTCACCTGGGTACAACTAAGATGTATATAGATTTGAGGCAACAATATTGGTGGTATGAAGATAGATTTGTCACGCTTTGTAGCTCGTTGTCTATGATGTCAGCAGGTAAACACCGAGCATAAGAGACTTAGGGTTTTGATTCAAAGGTTTCCCATTTCCGAGTAGAAATGAGAGTGGATCACCATAGTCTTTGTTAGTGGTTGGCCTTGCACTTCCTGTGATTCTGATGGTATTTGGGTCATTGTGAATTGGTTGACCAAATCGGCACATTTCATTCCTATTCAACTGTCCTTCAGTACCGAGAGGTTAGCCTTCATCTATGTTTGGGAGATAGTCCATTCTCCTATATCTATCATTTTAGATCGGGGTTCGGTATTCATTTCTAGCTTTTGAAGAGCTTTTCAGTAGGAGTTGGGTACTCAGGTGGATCGTAGCACAGCTTCTTCCATGGGACAGACGAGTAGTCAAAGTGGACTATTCAAGTTCTTGAGGACATGCTCTGAACCTGTGTAATCGATTTTCGACTATGCTACCCTATCAAATTCGACGTTTTGGATTCGATGGATCAGTAAAAATTTCCATCTGAGGTTGTTTGACAAAAAGTAGGTCCCACACCCATGTGTCATTTTTCTTAAGTTCCAACCAATGGCTCGAAATGAGTCCGAAAGCCTTGGGACCTGAACCAAAGGTCCACCTTTTATAAAATCGACGTTCCCAAACTATTGGAACAGTAAAAAATGGCATACAAGATCCTTTGGTTAAAGTTTTTACCCGGTAGCCAGTTCAAACTAGCAAAGACTTCAAAATAGGAAATTTGCTCTAAAAACTAACGAACTGCCTGGTAACTGAACTGTCAACTCCAACAAGTCATAAATGAATTAGAGCAGCTATAGGAAAGCTCTAACTAGTGAAAATGAGCAAAAATATAGAAAATACCCTGGAGGGTCATTACACATAAAAAATCCATAACATACACTTGGACTATATCCTTAAGAATTAGAATAGTCCACTCCTAATGCTCGCTAGTCTGAGGGTGGAAGTCTATGCTAATTTTCACCTAAGTTACCAACTCCTTTTGAAAGGCTCTCAAAAATCTATAAGTGAACACTGAGACACAGTCCAAATGATAGATATAGGTACTCTTTACAAAAAAACCGTCTCACGAACTTAGATGAGGGCTACCTCTTGGCTCTGAAGGACATCTAAATAGGAATGAAATGTACCGATTTGATCCACTGATCCATAATGACCCAAATACCATTGGAACTATGGGAGGTGTAAGGTAGACCACTGACAAAGTCCATGGTAATCCACTCCCATTTTGACTTGGGAATAGGCAATCTCTAAATCAAGTCACCTGGCCTCCTCTGAAGATCAACCTTTACCTACTGACAACATAAGAAACGAGCTACAAAGTCTTCCACATATCTCTTCATTCCTCTCCACCAATAATGCTATCCCAAATATTTGTACATTTTATCTGTACAAGGGTGAATCAATATCGAGATTAGTGAGCCTCACGCAATATCGACTGAATCATTTCCCCAACCAGTGAAATACAAATGCGACCATCATATCTCAAAAGACCCTCGAATTCTATGGTATCCCTCCTAGAATCTCCACTCAACACCTGGTCATGAATGATGCCAAGTCTTATATCCTCAAAATGATGACTCCAAATCTGCTCAACTAAGGTAGATCTTTCCTTAAAACTAGTAAGAATCCTCCTTGGGTCAGAAATATTAAGTCACACTATCAAGATGGATAAGGACTGGACGTCCCATGCCAACGACCTATGAGAAACTGAGATAGAAACCAAACTACCCATATTCACCACTTTTTGGCTGAAGGTGTCCTTTACTACATTTACCTTAGTTCGTTGATATAAGATAGAGATGTCATAATGCTTAAGCAACTCCATCCATCTATGCTGCCTTGAATTAATCTCTCTTTCTTGGCTATAAAATACTGAAGACTAAGATGATTCGTGTATATCTCACAATGTATTCCATAAAGATAATGCCTCCAAATCTTGAGCGCAAAACCTATGGCCCAAACTTCAAATTATGAGTAAGTTAGTTGCGCTCGTACACCTTCAGTGTCCTTGACACATAGGCAATAACCTAACCATGCTGCATTAACATACAACCTAAGCCAACACCCAAAGCTTCACAATATTCTGGGTATCCCTCACCCTCAACAGAAAGAGCTAATATAGGAGTGGACGTGAGTAATCCCTTGAGCTTATGAGATCTCGACTAACACTCCCCAGAGCACTCAAAATGAACCTCCCTATGGGTCAATATGGTCATCGGCACTACAATAGTAGAGAATTCCTCAATGAACTACCTATAGCAACCAATGAAACCAATAAATCCACAAACCTCAGATGGAGATGTAGGCTTGGCGTTATCACAAATAGCCTTAATCATGGTTGGGTCCACCTTTAGCGACCTGGATTGACCAACTATGGGTTGGTTAAGCGAGTCCCTCATTGCAAATGCAAATGTTGCTTAACCAGCATTTGCGTCGCTAAAGTGATATGTGCAGAGACAACATGTATCACATAAGCGGTACTTGGATGCTCAACTCATGACCGCTTAAGCTGCACCTAGGTGGCATTAATTGGACCTTTTTCCTATTTTTCTATTATTTTCACTCAAATTCATGAGTGAAAAATCCTAGAGTGTGTGGAAACTTGGGAGGAACATTAGTAGGTGATTTTGGAGTATTTGTGAGCTTGCATTACTTGTTCTTTTTCCAAATTCTTGGTAAGTTTTTGTTAAGTTCATGGTTAATTTCTCAATTATTTCCTAAAATCCCTTGATTATTGGTGGGTTGATTTTAGGACCATCTGATCTTAGAATTTATCCATTTTTAGGGTAAATATTCTTTGAGCATAGAGGGACACATTGAGGGTTTCGAAAGTACTATTTTACAAGCGAGCCCCACATGAAATTTTTTGTAATTTTGGACCCAAAGAATAAAAAGGCAATATAGGTACCATTGTTCTCTTATTTAAGAGTGGATCATCATTTTGATAGTGTGGTATTGTGCGAATGCTTCTCAATGGGAGAAATGATGATTTAGCAGATGTCATTAGGCTTTCTTCAGTGTCCAGGCAGGCTAGGTTTATCTTTCTTGTAGATTGGGATTAATTGTAGTAAATTTATAATAATGTAATAGATATGGCTTGGAAATTAGGTTTTGGAGTCATAATTAGTATTATTTGGATCATTTATCCTATTAAGGAATTGTAATTTAGGAATAATTGACTTAGTTACTCATGCGTTAGATGGATTTGCTATCTCAGGACTAAATGTGGCTTATTTACAGTCTAGTAGTAAAATTAGATACCTTAGCCTAGTCGGGGTAGGATTTGACTTAGAATAGATTTTGAGGATTTGAAGTAGACCCCTTCGTTCCACCTTAGGCCAAGACTATCATTTGCTCATTGTAGATTTTATAGGCATGTTATATATTTTAATTGTATATTTTAGAGTTTGAAAAGGCTAGATATATGATGCTTATGCTAGATTGGTACTTAGGAGTTGATATTAGTTTCGGTTCTGGTCCGGTGATTTATGATCTCAAGACCGGTCCGATTTTGACACTATTTATAATATTGAGTTTTAATTAAAGTCCGATAATGATGGAATGAGTTCTGTTTCTAGTACGGTAATAATTATATGTGTTTTGGTTCATGTTCGACACTAAGAGGTTATTCATGATGATTATGGAACCGGTTCGAGTTCGGTGTTTATGGTATGAAAGGATTTATGATTTTGGCTTGAGATATGGTTAATTAGTACATTTTCAATTACTTCTTCTCTTTGATTACACCCTCCGATCTTATAGGCTACTGCATTGAGTTATTTACTTTTTCACACTTATGGGCTTATGGGAGCCAATTTTGTAGTGATAATTATTTGTTCCTTTTTGTTATTATTTTAGATTATTTTTATTTATAGTATTCAGAGCATTATTCTAGGTTTTTTCTTTTACCTTGACTTAGCTTATTTATCTCGCATTTTAAATATATTTATACTGTGATCAAGATCAGTCGATCGATGCCTACTGAGTACCCATGACTTTAGTACTTATACTACACTTTTGTACCTTTTTAGTTAAGATCTAGGTACTAGTTGTCGCCGTTGATGCTGCGATCTTGATGACTAGAGTTTGAAGACAGGCGAGCTCTCAAAGCCAAAGTTGACCTTTTTTCCTTTTCCTTTTTAGATTAGTCTTTACATTACGAGACTGATGTACATTTGAGTATAACAATAGTTATATTCTTTTTGTTAGTGGATTTTGTATTGATACTATTAAGTCATGAGATATTGCTATTTCTCTTATTTATCCCCCATTTTATTATTATATTCCATGTTTTATTGGTTGTAAGCTTTTTCTTGCACATTCTAACTTTATGCCATTTTTATTCAAATTAGTCTATCACCTATAGCTCCTAGCAACAACTCATCATCTCAAGTTGTCAATACACATTTTTTCTTATTTTATTTGGTTTTCTCAAAAGTTGAATTTTCCTAAACTACAAAGTATAATACGATTAAAAACAACACAAATTTCTCATGAACTTGCAATTATTCTGATTTAAAACCCTCAAATATGCTGTCTAAAAGCTAGCACATCAGTAAACCCATATTCAAGCAGTACTTTGAAAAATTGAAATATTTTGTTGAGTAGAAAATCCATTGGGAAGTCCATTCTTAACATTTACCACCAAGGTGTTCAACGACTTTCTCTTATAAACAAGTAGCCCTTCATCACACAACTTTTTAATTAATTTCTCAAAAATCATGCATCCCCAGCTAGAATTTCTTCACTAGAACTTTGTCCATGGATAGTCATGGTATATGGTTTGATCCTTAATTAAATGAGGTATTTATGTTTCAACATAGATAGTGATACCTTTAGATTCTTGAAAAGAGACCATTTATGGAGAGTTTGTTTGGTACATTTGTAAGAATAAATTCAACTAGTAAGAAGAATTGATAAGGGTTGGAAGAAGATGTATAAAGAAGCTTAGATATTTTGAAATAGAGGGAACAATTGGGATTTGTGAAAAAATAAAGAGCTACAAAAAGAAGGGAACAATAAATAACTTATATGGTAGTGCAAGTCATATTTTGAACTTTTATAGTAATGTAAGACATACTAACCTTCGAGGAAACCCGGTCCCTTGATAAAATATCTGATCCCACCTTGTATTTAAGATGTCCTTTATTCTCTTATTGCTTTTATTTTTTACCATGCATGTATGCCTATAAGGTATGAGAATGAGTTAGACCTAATCAAAATTACATTCACCTAGATACATGCAATTAGTTTTCTAGGAAATTGGAGATGTCCAAATGTTATGGAGAGTTCATTCAATTTCATTGGCCTAAGCTCTAAGTGATTGTTTTCAAATTTGTCCCTCCTAAGTGGTTTGGTGAAGATGTCAATGGTTTGATCCTCTGTGTTGTAAAACTGTAGGCAAATACCATCCCTTTTACTATATTATCCCTAAAAAATAATGTTTAAAGTCACTATTCTTGGCCATCTTTTCTCGTGCAAAAATTTTTGCCATAGTGAGAGCATTGGGGTTATCATACATGAGTGGCAAACAGTAAGTGAATAAACAAAGGTCTTCAGTTTCCATCCTTTAGATGCTTCTTAGCAGGTACCAAGTTTATTCACCAATTAATTATCTATTGTTTATTAGTAACAGAGAATATTTGAACTATCCCTTTGATTCTTACTTTTTAAGGGAACTCAATGGGAACATAGTTCTAGGCTGTCACTTGTTGATTCTTTATCAACACCCATCTTAATAGAATTAGTGAAGCTTCCACGATCACACATATGTCATAAATCTGCAATAGTTCTTTAAGGTTAGCATCATCCAAGTATAGTTTTCTTCTCAACTCATTGGATGCTTAAAAATGCCCTATTGTTTAGATTCTGTATCTGGTTTACCGAGGATACAAATAATGATTTTGTCTTGATAAAGGAGGTTTGCTTTCACTACACACAAGAGCCATAATGCTAGTTATCTACAAACTTCATCATAGACAACTCATTGACAAAGTCTTTGAGATAAGATTCTATAGGAGAGAGTAGTTGGTAGGTCCTACATTATTGTGCCTAAAACAAGAGAGACACACTAATGAGAAAATGTTTGAACAATCTTTCGAATGCCATGAATATGTCATTTCTTTCCATTTCCAAGGGAGACACTTCCTCCTTGATATGCCTTGAGTAAGGGAAAATATTTCATACTTAAATTTATATAGTTTGTGCATACACTATTTATGAACATATATTGGATGCTTTATCTCACTCCATTCCTTAGTGGGTCATTTGTTGGGTTTGGGAACCCTGTCTCAACTTGAGTTCCCAAAAAGGAGATAGAGGAAAAGTCAGGCTCTTCTTTATCTAGGTTGACAGCCTAATCCTCTTAGGTGTAGGATCAGGTACCCAGTGCTTTTATTTGTTTCATTATACATCTAATGTTTCTTTTAAGTAGATAATTTATGTGGACAAATATCCTTACAATGCCCATCCTACTGTAGTGAGTACATGACTAGTTGCTTGAATTTGATACATACTTGCTGTGAGATTTGTAGTGGACATTTTTGTTTCAAAAACCATGACCCTAGCCATTTTTAGATATTTTATTATTCAAACTGACTAAGACTTGAATAGTTGGCCCATTTGAGATACTTATTGAGATCTACCTTAATTCTGACTAGGTCCCTCTCTAGTTTTTGTTTTTCTCAAAAGAGGTTGTAAGGTCTACTCAAGACTTGTTCAAGGTTTCTTTGATCTCAAGTAAGAGCTCACATCATTTATTTTTCCATTACCTTGGGTTGTGATAAGACCTTCTATTTTTCATGAAGCATATCATTTCTAGATAACACAAGAGCATACTTTTCTTTTAATTCAATAACTTGAATCAGAATAGCCATTCTCAATTTCATATTCACAAAAATTATTGTTCATTGATTCCTTTTATTTAGAAATGTCATGAAAGTCATCTATTAAAACATTAGCTTGACATCTCAGTTCTTTTAGAGAATAATTCTTGATATTTTTCTTGATATCTAAGAAGGTTATCACTTTGTTATCTTCATTATCTATTTTATCCATGAATTTCAACTCTCTTTCTCTATTTTCATACAGTTTTGATCCAGAGAGATGGTGAAAAAATACACTATATGTAGCTGCATGGAGTTAATATGGTTATTGTAATGATCCTCCAGGTCATTTTTTACATTGTGTGTGTTATCTATATTTTGAGCTTTCCAGGGTTGCTATGCATGATTTATGACCTATCAATATAGATGGTTTAGTTCTCTGTAGTTCATTTTATTTTTAAGCTAATTTTCTATTTTTAAGCTTTTTAAATTACAAAATTGGTCTTTGACCAAAACTTCTAGTAAATATCCTCAAATGAAAATTTTGACAATGTCATTTACTCACGAATATGGATTTTGAGTTAGGAGGACGTTTTGTTTAGGTCTTGCGGCTTTCAAACTCAATTTAGGCCATTTGTTGGTTTTAATTGAAATGGAAATAATGGATTTGGGACCACCATTTTACCAAAATGAGATCTATTAGAAATTTTATCAATCCGTTGAGTCCAAAATATTTTTTCCAGTAAGGTAACATATGCCATTTGCCCTCACAAGATTCTAAACAAATTCTAGCAGCCGACCAGAGTGCTTGAGACATAGTAAACTTTGCTGGTTGGGTTGGTTGTATGGAGATGCTTTTATAGAGGATTCTACTGCATGATCTTTCTACTTAATTGGAACCTTCTCTATTTTTCTGGTTCTGCATACATAGGCAAACCTCAATTTTTGTAAAGGCACATATGTGCAACAACCTCTACTTGCAGTGGTGCTTGCAATGTATATGTTTTCCATTTCATCCTCTTTACCATGAATTCTAAGAAATTCCTCCATCATCGACCGTTTAGAGTTAGAAATTGTGGGGATACCATTACTTTAATCTTAGGTATGTCAGTTATATCCTCCTTAATAATTTTTCATAAAATTTCTCATTAATTTTGTCCATGTTTCTATTAATATTCAAAATTTTGGGTTTTGATTCTTTGGACCTTGGTGGACTGATTTCATCATCAATTCAGGCTTTGATCATGCTCAAATTTTGAGCATGTGACCCTTTTCATGCGAGGGACCTAGTTGTGGGTTCAATTTTTGAATTTTATTACCAGGTTCTATATGCTGATTTTTTGGCCCATAGTGTAAAAAAGTATACGGGTCTAGTTTTATTTATATTAATGAGTAGATTATATTTTTGACAACACGATGACTTTTTAGTAGAAGGAATGAGCAGCTTGTGGATGATCCAAGCTTGATATTTGGTTTTGAGGTTGGCTAAGCTCTACTATATAGATTTTGCTTTACAAAATTGTGAATGGCATAAATTGCATGCAAGGTAGGGGTTTGTTGGATAGGGTGAAAACAATTTTATTATTTTACTATTCTTGGCCTTCTCGGGGGACAATAGAGTAGAATATTAGCTTGAGCATTAATTCAGAATGCTACTATAGTGTCAGGTTGGTTAGAGCTACATAGATGGTTGTTATGGTATTTGGATTGGGTTACAATTATCATTAGTGTTGGGGGTAGTATTTCATGATAAGACTAGTATTGTTAATCAATTCTAATGTTTATCATGGTTACCCTTATTTCCTCTCCAATGTGCCTGCAAATGACAACATATTTTATGCTTTTAACTAAGGGGAAACATGAATTTTTAAGCAACCTTTTAGTAGTTTTGATGACTTTTATGTTTAATTACAGGGAAACAATCCAATGATTATCAAAGAGGGAATTTGGGACAAATGATGCTAAGTGTGGTTTCATTTTTAAAATATCTAAGAAAAAGATAAACTATCATAATTTTTGTAAGGACAAAGTAGAACATATTAAAGAGGGAAAACACGGGGTGGCTCAATCTGACGAGCCGCCAAAAGACTGACGGTCCGTCAAGAAAGCCATAGGACCAAACAAACTAACTTGGTTTTCTCACTTGGGTGACGAGACAATGTGCAATGACCCTCTAGGTTATTTCCTTGGTTATATGCATTTTTAGTGTTTTGAGCTTTCCTACAACCGTTATAGGTCATATATGACTTGCCAAAACTTTTGGTTTAGTTATTGGCCAATTCGTTTGGATTTTTGGATTATTTCCCTATTTTGGAGCTTTTACTATTTAGGATTTGTTCTTAGACCAAAAATCCTAGTAGATAACCTCAGATTGAAAAATCAAAAGTTCCATTAGATCTAAAACATTAATTTTAGGCTAGAGGGAAATCCCAAAAGTTCCATTAGATCTAAAACATTAATTTTAGGCTAGGGGCACCCTTGGTTCAAGTTCGGAGGCTTCCAAATTTTAGGTGGGTTATATGAAAAATAAAACTATAGGTGTTGGCTCCTCACTTTGTCAAAATAACCTTGGATGAAAGTTTTGATGATTTCATTGAGTCCAAAATGTCAAATTTGTTATGATAGCGTAGTTCATTTGGACGCACGTGGTTCACAATGAATCCTGAGCATCTAGTCGGGGTCTATTTTGAATTCAGAAAGCAAATACATCAAGTTGCTGATGTAACCACTTAAGCGATTATTTGACTACTAAGCAGTCTTTACTTACGAGATATAGAGTTGCTTTAGAGACCTTGACTATTCAGTTAAGGGCTGCGTAAACAATCAATGTCCACTTAAACGGATGTCACTTAAGTATCCTAAGTGTCACTTAAGTGATACCCTCGCCTATAGTTTTAGATCGTATAAGAAATCAAGGAGACTCTTCAGTTGCTATCGCTTAAGCGACTAGATTGCAGCTTAAGAGGAGCCTATCAGCTTATTAATGCCCTTTCCTCCACCCCATTTTCACTATTTCTTCCACTATTTACAAACTAAATTGAGAGCTCAAAGAGAGGAAAAAGTGGGAAATCATCCATTGAAGCTAAGGTAAGCTACCCTAAACTCATTGGTCGTATCCTATTAATTTTTCCTTTGATTTCCATCCTAGTTCTTGGTAAATCCTTAGAAATTATGTCTTCAATTCCTAATTTCAATGGTTGGTTTGAGACTCGACTGTTCTCTATTTATGCTCAACTTTTGAGCATTCATACATTATTCTTTGAGAGACCTCGTGATGGATTCAATTTTAAATTTCTATTTGTAGGCCCCACGGTCTCATTCTTGACTCAAATTTCAACTCGAACCTTAATATAGAAATATGTATCTCACAGTACTCCTAAAGATATGTAGACTACTATTATAGCATGGTTTTGTTTCAGAAACATGGAGAAAAGATAGATGATTTATAGGTGATTCAAGGATTTGTGATTCAGCATCTAGGTAGGCTTCTGTTTACTCTTCTTCACGAGATAGTGTACTATATTTTTTGCATGTTAGATAGGGGTATTAGGATGTGATTTTGAGTAGAATATCATGACTTACCTCAAATTAGGAATTCAGGGACTAGAAGGGTGAATCGACCCTTAAGATGAAATATGTAATTTTTTTTGTAGGATCCTACTACATCAGGTTACTAACATGTTTGGTATTGTTTAAGATAATAAACTTTTTGTATAAAGTTTTCTACCTTACGTGATGGATTATGATGGTTTCCCAAATGATTACATTTTTATGCCTGTTATATGTTATTGGTCACAAGGCTGTGACATAATATTAGTTGGGTTTTGAGAAGTAGTTTGTTTTTGTAAAGGATGTGGCCATAGTCTATATACATTTAGATGCTTATAATCATATTATTTGGATACTGGTGATGGCATGCATAGATTTGGTATGTTCTTTCTCACTAAAGCTGTGAATGGTACGATTCCAACTAAAAATTTGGTTTTACTACTATTTTTCTGAAAAAGGTATTTATTCCCACTCTTCACTTTAAAAAAGATTCCTTCATAATGGGAATCATACCACCATAACAAATGATTTATGAGACTTTGAGACTAAAATTCATGTTTTAGAGACTTGACCGAGATAGATTTTGTTCCATAGTTTTAATACTACTATTCACCTTGGTCGAGAGAGATTTCGACCCTTTCTACACTTATATGATATTTAGCCCTGAAATTTTTCCTAGGAAATATGTTTACAAATTTACACATTTTTTTTCTATAGTTCAAGTCTGTGCATTTATATATATATAGATACATCTCTCCGATTCTAGATGAAGTAGGTTTATGATGACTATGAGTATTAGAAATCCTAGATCAGGACAAATTTGGTGTATATAGGTACTTCTAAACCCCCTAGGGGCCCCTTCGTCTATGAGCCATTGACCCAGCGAAGAGAGGTCACCATGGGTCCTACATTTACAAGTCGTTGAGCTGGAGGAGGTATATACACTGGGTTATATTATGGTACTTGGTACGATTATAATAGTTTAAATTATACTTTGCATTCATCCTTGCATGTGCATTGCCTATCAATAGTATGCACTATACTATTTGCCTTGTAGGGGGTTGCATAGGTATAGGTGATAAGTATTGCTTGTGGTGTATTGTGTGTTGATTGGGACCTTTTGGGTTATGGGGCCCAATTTAGGTATTTCTTGCCCAGGTTAGATGGGCACTTTATTTTTATTATTATTATGGTTAGTTTGTAATAGGTTAGTTATTGGACTGGTATTGAGATTCGAGGCATGATATTGATTTCTTTATTTTATGGTTATTCTATTGTGGATAATTATCTCAAGTCTAGATGTATGGAATAATGATCCTGATTATGTTAGCACTAGATCCTATGGTTGGGAGGCCTTAAGATGCTAGTATGACTACTTCAGGTCATGCCTTTGAGTTATCTTTATTTACACATATATATATTTATGGTATTATCATATATCACTCTCTTCCCTCATTTATTAATGTTGCATATCTATTCCTTGGCCTTGTATAATACTAAATATCCTTCTTTTACTCTTTAATTATATACTGGACAATGATATATGTTATAATTCTAAGGTCTTGGAGTATGGCTAGAATAGGAAAGTTTATCCTCATTGCCTCCCTAGCTTTACTAAGTTTGTTTTTCCTTAATGTTTGGTTGTAGTTTATATTCCTACTTGCATGTTATTTATATTTGCATTATGGTTGAAGCTTCATTAGTTATTTCTTACTAAATTCCAAATGTTTGGTACTCATACTACACTTCTATAGCTTATAGATCATAGTACAGGTCCTCTCCATTATTATGTGCATTATGTAAAGTAGTGATGGCTTGGAGATGTAGGGTGAGATGGTGATATTTAGAGTATTACTATTCTCCATGTTATGTACTAAACTAATCTCTAGGTTGTGTTTGGAGATGGGTTGTATTAGTATATTTATTTAGTAATTCATTTTGTAGTTTTATTATGTTAAAAGCTTTTATACTGATTCCACTAGGTTTTAGTACTATCTTATGTATCTTAGTCTTTTATTACATTTATTTTGCATTCTTCCTTCATTTATTTTGGTAGTCCATTACTAATAGTTTTAGACTATGGGTTGGTTTACCTACTGGTGAATTATAGTAGGTGCCATTATGATTAGAGAAATCGAGTCATAAAAAATTAGTATCAGAGCCAAGGTTTATTAGTGCATTGGTAAAAGAGCTTAGTGTCTAGTAGAGTTTTGTAGATCGATGCAGAGATATTTGTAACCTATCTTCTGGAGGCTATAAGACATTCTTAAGAAATTCTATTCTTAACTTCTTGTCATGTGTCTATATTTCTATGAGCCTCAAGTATGTTCTCTGACTCTATTCTATCCCAGTTGGATAATATAAGGTTGTCGATAGATGTGGATGGGACTTCAATGCATATTTCTATAGCTTAGGGCAACGTCAGACCAAGGAGTCTGGGATGAATGTTGAAGATCTTTCGCGTCAACTAGAGGATTTGGGGGCTAACCTAGGATCTAGTAGGGTTTGTGACTGCTTTAACATTTTGAGATTCAGTATAAGGGATTTTGAGCCTTTCTATAGATACCTCCCATCTAGGTGAATTTGATTAATCGAGCAGTTCTTAGGCTAGAGTTGGGTTTGTTGGTGTTTAGCAGGGTTCCTTGTTAGTTTTAGAGTATGAGATTAGATTTTTTGCGTGGGCCAAGCATATTTTGATGCTATATCCATCAGAGTATGGCATGGTGTGTGGATTTATTAGAAGATTAACATTGCTACTCCATGTGATGTTGAAGCACTTGATAGTAACTAGGACTTTATACTCTCAGGTTGTTGATCATGCAAATGACATAAAGAGAACATGTATTGAGACTTATGCAGGTAGCGATAAAAGGCTATGTCATTAAACAATACTATTAGTATTCAATTCGGGAGTGAGGAACCTACCCATAGAGGAAAAATTTACTTGCAGCCTACCAATTCAACATAGAGTATTTTTAGATCTTGTCGTGGTTGTGGTGATATTACTTATTGGTCTAGAGAATTCTCTAGATATGGGTTGGTCGTGTAGACTGGAGCAACATATATTCCTTGCTGGCCTAGAGCTCCTGAGGTATGTTTTGATTACAGAAAGAATGACCATCTCAATAGATAGTGTCCTCGGCATTAGTTGGTCAGGTAGTTGGGGTCAACCTTATTTCTTTCTAGGTTGGGGATTCAGGGGTTTGCCTTGTATATAGAGAGATCGACCACTAGTTTAGAGATGTCCTTGACATGGTATTATTAGTCACTCAGCTCTTGCAGATCAGTCTCATAATATGGTGGCACCTGCAGTTAGAGACAGTGCGCTTAGTGCCTCAGTTAGTGATTCAGATTCTTAGTTCGAGTTTGAACCCACTCAGATTCATTCTTCTTTGATCACATCAGGTATGTGACTTTGAATTCCACCATGATAGATGCACTTTTTTTTCCCTCTTTACTTTTTTTCATTTATTTGTATTAGAGTTCTTATATCCATCGATGATTATATGCCTTGGTAGGTTTATATCAATTATTGTGTGACTTGACATACATTTTATGATTAAATGACTACCCCTATTAATGATTTCTTTTATTAGTAAATAGATCAGATCAATATTGATGTTTCTTTGAGGGTGTATCAATTGGGTTCGAGTCCAATTTACCTTGGCATACTGGGTTCTTATGGCCTAATAGTGGTACTTGTTGATTTTCATTTTTGGGTAACATCTGCCTTTTATGTTGATGTTTATATTGTTGTTTTTATTAATCATTATTGATATTAATTGACCCTTACTTTCGTAGATGGATAGGATAGCGTTATCTAGCTAGAATTCCCTTTCTCATAACTTTTATTTTTTAGCTTGAAAAACTAGCTTGGTTGGATGACTTCTCTCTTGTAGCGAGGTGAAGTTGGTCTTTACCCCTTTCTTTAGGCTAAGTAGATTACTTGTGGAGTAGATTTTGGCATTGAGGGTAAGTTGATCTTCAATGAGTTTGATATAATTCTGAGGTGGCAATTTAATTTCATTGCTTACTTTTGAATTTGAGGTTGTAGGGCTTTCCTTTCAATTTGCTAAGATTCTAGTATTGGTTTTCCTTTTCTATGTATGTAACCCGGTTACAAGGTTGGCCAGTTTAGGGTTGTTCTTCTAATTTGACTAGTTTATCTCTTGGTAGTGGTTTTAATGTTGATGTCTAGAGGTCTTGTATTTTTCATTCAGGTTTGTTGGGTTTACATCTCGGTGGTAGCCTTGATCTTAGTATTATTGTGGATTTAGGTACTTCATCCTTGGAGTGTTGTGGTTCTTGTTCTAGTAGGGTTAGAGAGTTTGAGATAGGTGATCCTTCCTGTGGCCATTTCTTAAGTTAGTGAATTGATTATTCATTGGTGAGATGGAGTATTAGATTGATCAGTTTTTGACTATGGTTGCATTCATCTAAGTTGCTAGAGTTTTTGTTATCTCTAGTATTTATTACAACCTTGGCGAGTTCTTGAATATGATTTGATGTTTCATGCCCTCAAATAGATATAGAGTTGATTATTGTACTTCCAGCCTATGGTTTATCCTCCGTATTGATTTAACTCTTCAGCTACATCTGATATGATCTAGTAGGGATATGCCTGCTCTGGATAGTAAGGGTGAGTTGGGTGTTAACCTTTTGTTTAGACTTGTGGATCTATTTTGGATTTGGCACCTTGGAAGACGTGTACTAACATTTATGATAGATTTGGAGTATGGATGCTTGCCAATTTGTATGGTAGTTTTTGTTGTTGAGATTGAGCGGTTCAGCCTTGGTGCTGAGATTTTAACTTGGAGTTGTAGTGCTTGGGTACAACCATTGTTTCTAGACTTATCTCGATTGGGATTTCACCTATAGGTTGGCTAGTCCTACTTTTTGCCTACCAATTCTATCTTTTCTAGTTCAGATGGATTGGGTTTGTTAGATGTTCAGATGACAGTCTGTTGGTACAGTGTTGTTTCTATTAGCCTTGACCTTACGTTTCAGTTATCATTGGGATTTTTGATGATCAAATCAAAAGGAGTAGCAGGCTTAAGTTGGATTTAACATGGCTTATTCCTTAGTTGGTGGGATGTCCTGAAGCGAATCATTTCGTGGTGAGTGTTTGATCTTCAAACTTATGTTGTCGAATTTGAGGGTCATTTGGACTAGTTGTAGCATTGCCATAGTTTGCAGACATTGGTCGTCTCCATTTTGTTACCTAGGTAATGTCTTATGGGTTTATTCTTATGCTTTGTAGTAAGGAATTTTGGTGGATCATCTCAGTTCTTCGAGATTATTAAGGTGAAGCTGTGCGGTTAAGACTCCATTGATAGTCTTCCTTGTTTAAAGTGGATAGCAGGTTTGGAAAGACAAATAAAGGATATATTTGGATATGGGGGTTGTTTGCATGAGTCATGCCTTGGTTTTCCTTTGTCTTGGATGAGTCTTTGCTTGGTTATGCTGTTATCGGTGCAGCATCAGTGTGTCATGATTCGGATTTACGTGCATCAGCCTTCCTCGATTTGATTGGAGGCCAGTTGGTGGTTGAGGTTGAGTTTTGGTTGTTTGAGAAGTGGAAGTTGGTGTAAAAAAAGATACCTATGGCAAGATACCTTGGATATGTTGTCTCTTCTTAGAGATTATCTATGGGATCGTGCTCAAAGCATGTAGGCCCAGTACCCTATCCCTCTGATTTTTTGTACTTTCTCTCTCTATTTGACTTTTCCAGAAGAAAGCCCTGTTAGTAGTGTATATTGTAATGACTCTACATGTAATTTACTTAGTTTGCATGCGATTCTAGCATTTCGAGCCTTCCCACAATGACTATAGGTCATATATGACTCGGCAAAACTGTCGATTTAGTTATTAGACAGTTCGTTTGGATTTTAGGATCATTTTCCTATTTTAGAGCTTACGTTACATAGGATTTGTTCTCGGATCAAAACTTCTAGTATATGACCTTGAATGACAGTTTTGACAGCGCCATCAACTCTGGAACATTGATTATAGGCTAGAGGGATCCTTGGTTCAGGTCACAAGGCTTCCAGACATGTTTTAGGCTATTAGACAAATTATATGAAAAATAGAACAATAGGTGTGAGCCCTACATTTAGTCTAAACAATCTTAGATGATATTTTTGATGGTTTCATTGAGTTTGGAATGTCGAATTTGGTATGGTAGCATAGTTTGATTTGTGTACATGGGGTTTCGAATGAATCCCAAGAATCCGGTCATAGTCCATTTTGAACTTAGAAAATCTGATGCATTAGGTTGTTGATGCAACCACAAAAGCAATCATTTCATCGCTTAAGTGGTCTTTGCTTATGCGACATAGGTTCATTTTAGCGACATTGGACATTTGGTCAATGGATGCTTAAGAGATCAATGTCTACTTAAGTAGATATCACTTTAGCAGCCAAGGTATCTCTTAATCAATACTTCCACCTATAGTGCCATATCACATAAGCGATCAAGAAGCTGCTTAAGAGACTGGGTGGCCTCTTTAGTGACACATGTGGGCTTTTTATTCCCCTTTCCTCCATCCAATTTTCCTCCATTTCTTCCACCATTTCCATACTAAATTGTGAGCTCAAAGAGAGGGAAAAGTGGAAAATCATCCATTGAAGCTAAGGTAAGCTAGCCTAAAACTCCTTGATCGTTTCCAATTAATTTTCCCTTCGACTTCCATCCTAATTCATGGTCAATCCTTAGAAATTAGGTCTTCAATTCCTAAAATTTAAGGGTTGATTTGAGATCCAATTTGTTCTCCTTTTGTGCTAAACTTTTGAGCACACATTCCTTGTTCTTCGAGAGAACCCGTGACCGATTCAATTTTAGGTTTTTGTTTGTGGGCCTAGTAGGATCATTCTTTACCCAAATTTTAACCCGATCCATAATATTGTAATATGGGTCTCATTTAACTACTAAAGATGTGTAGATTACTATTTTGATAACATGGAGGTGTTTCGAGATTGTGGAGCAAAGACGGATGATATGTGGGCAATTCATAGATTTGCAGTTTGATATCGAGGTAGGCTTCTTTCTACTCTTATTCACGAGATAGTGTATTATATATGTTGCATGTTAGATGGTGATGTAAGGATGTGATACTGGGTAGAACACCGTGACTTACCCTAAATTAGGAATTTAGGGACTAGAAGGGTGAATTGACCCTTAAGATGAAATATGTATTATGCTCCAATGATCATATTACCTTAGGTTGCTAGCTTGATAGGAATAGTTGAAGCTAATAACCCTTTAGTATATGTTTTACTATCTTATGCGGTGGATTATAATGGTTTCCCGATGATAACATGGTTATGCTGGCTATATATTATTAGGACCAAGGCCGTGATTATGATATTAGTTGGGTTTTAGGAAGTGATTTATCCTTGTAAAGGATATGGCCATAGTTTATGAATATTTAGATGCTTATAATCGTATTGTTTGGATACTGGGGATGGCATGCGTGGATTTGGTACGGTCATGATCACTAAAGTTGTAAATGGTACGATTCCAACTAAAAATCTGGTTCTACTGCCATATTTCCTAAATAGGAATTTATTCCCACTTTTCACTTTAGAATGAATTCCTTCATAAAAGGAATTGCACCACCTTAATAAATGATTTATGAGCCTTTGAGACTAAAAATAATGTATCAGAGACTTGACCGAGGTAGATTCTAGTCCACAGTTTCACTATAAATATTTACCTTGGTCGAAGAGATTTCAATCCTTTCTACACTTTTATAATGATTTAGCCTCGAAGTTTCCCCCGGGCAATGGGTTTAAAGATTTATACACTCTTTTAACCACAGTTCATATCACGACCCAAACTGTGGCCTAGTCGCGAAAGGTATCTCAAGTTTGTCAAGGATCGAGACCAGCCCCATTAACCTATCCAACTAGAACACAATCTAACTAGCAGCAGATAAATTCCAAACATATAACTAGATAGATAAATCAACTGAATAGGATCTAAGAATCCACAATACCAAATCCACCCACATGTTTTTGTCCACAAAAGCCTCTAAGGAACCAAATATCAGCCAAAGTCGGGATAGGCCACCGACTATAGCCTAAAAGCTACCAATATAGTCTAGGACATAAGTAAAGACAAGACCATGAAAATGAGGGCCTTTTAGAGAATGGAAGCTCACTACTTTAAAGATGAATCTCGATAATCTAGAAATCACCTATCACTGCAGGAAAAACAGAAGTGTCTTTAGACCCAACATCGCATGGGGATACAACATCTAGGATATTTCGCAGAGTGAGTGCCAGCATGTAACTCAGGGAAGTTATAAAATCATGCTATGTTATATATATATATATACCGGGATAAGGAAAAAGGCTAGAATACGATCTAAAACATTATCCTAGACTATGTATCTCAAACCATCCTAATAGGCACCCACAGGTTATATGGGTTCATCTCTCCCAGCTGAAAGGGTTCCAGTGCATGTTAGCCACACGAACCAGAGATATCCAAGGAATACCAGGGAATGTACCAACCCCATGTAATTCCCAAATAGTGTGAACTATGCATACGGTGATTAAGACCCCCACGTGTTCGCCCTTCCTAGGACTTACACCTTTACGGTGAGCTACACAACCCCCATTAAGCCCAATTAAAACAAGTTTCACATAATCCATCCATTTAATTGAGGAATTATCCGTTAAACATAAACCATAGGTATCATCATACCCTTACGCTTGCAAATTTATAATAATGCCATTCCTTTTCCATTAACTTAGGGGAATGCCATGACCCTTTTAGTTTATTAGATCAATTTGTGGGAATTCCACGACCCCCGTTATTTATCAAATCAACTTAGGGGATGCCAAGACCCCCAAGATTCTAATTTAAAATAAAAAACATGGCCAACAAGGACTTCAACGTCATTCAGGTTCCATTAGCATTTTTATGCAATGCCATAGTCTCAAAAGTAGTTTCAATATGCGTGTACTTAACTTTCAAAGCCAATTATACAAGTGGGTTCAGAACACAATTTCCAAAACCAATTCCAAACCAAATTAATCAATTTGGGGGAATGCCTCGACCCCCATCCCATTCACTATACCCATGCACCTAAGGGTTTCAAAATACATGAATAAAGTGTACACAATTGCATTAAAACTAATGAAATCAAATTTAAGTAACTATCATTCCAAAACCCTCAACCCATATGAAAGTCCATATTTAAATCCACACAAATAACCATGAAATACCTACCTATATATAAAACAAGTATAGGGGAAGAGATACACGCCTGAGATACCAAGAAATTTGGAGAAAAAATCACCCTTCGAGACATAGATGACCAATCCTTAGACAACCCTAAGTGTTCTTGCTTGGGGATTTTAGAGAGATGAGAGTAGTTTATGATGGAGTAATGAAGTGTTATGGGGTCCCTTAGAGTATTTTAGATCGTTGAATTTATTTGGGGAATTAGGGAAATGACCCAATTACCCTTAAATAAAATATAGAAAACTAGCACCAGTGACCATGGGTCACCTTATGACCTATAAGGACACATAACGAGTCGTCACCATGACTCGTGGTCACAGTAACTCAGGGCTCCTTTTCTGGTTTGGCCATAAGTCATACCCTATAACTCATCACCAAACCTTACAATCATGGAGTCTTAGTAGTTAATAAGACAACAACCATAGGCCATCTCACTGGTTTGGTCAAAGTCCCACCCTATGACTGTTAACCTCACCTTACGACTCGTTAGGTATTAATTATGACCAGGATAGAAACTTTAGGAACCAACTCTGGTTTGGATATAGATGACACTATATGACTATGATGAGTGGTGATCTCACCACTAATTTATGCTACACATTAACTTATTTTGAATAAATAAACAAGACATAATTGTTATTAAATGCACTAATATCCACTCTTTGCAGGCATAGAGTTAAGGGGATATAAAGATGTGGATTGGAGATTAAAATGATCAAAAAAGGAGAAAGACAGTACAGTTGAAGACCTGGAGAAGAAGGGCCTCAGTTAACAAAGTTGCAGTCTACTGACCATGATCCCAGCAGTCAAACAGTGTCAATCAACTGCGGTTGCATAAGTCTATTATGTTCATGGACAAGCTAGTGCTATCGTGGCTTAGCGGAAGAGTTCAACCCTAGCACAAATTCAAAAATGCACCTGGTTGATACTAATTTTGATAAAAAGAATCGAACCCTATCATTATGATCATATTCCATCTTCCCCAATTTTTAGGTTTAGCTCTTGAATTCATAGCCTCAATACTTAGAGAAGAAAATATTAAATAAATTTTGGGTGAAGAATACATTTGAAACTTTCTAAGTAAAGGATTATCTCACTTTCATTGTTGATTTATCGGAGTGCCAAGTTTGAAATAACATTCACTTAATCTTTAAGAAATCATTTCAATGGAGATTTTGTGTATATCTATGTTTATCTGATCTGTTGCTAGATCTCTCTCTTGGGGTTATGTGTTAATAAGGGTTAAAGTATGTGTGGGGTGTTATTGATTAGATTTTATTTAGTAGTTCATGTTTATGGGTTTTATCATTGCTATGCTAACTTTGTTGGGGTTTGATGGGTGAAAGCAACAGATACCTACATGGGTATGATGAGTGGAAGCTCCATGATCTAGAAAAACCCAAAGTCATGTTTGAAAGAAAGGTTTTGGGTAAATTTTAGGAATCCATATGATCCTTGAAAGAGGGATGTGGAGAACAAAGCAATGATAGACAATTATGTGTGTAGTTTGCTAAATTTTCACTGTCTTAAAGATAAGGATGATTGTGAAGTTAACCATACCATGTGCATTATCCTTGAAATTAGGATGCCTATATTGAGGTTGTGGTTACTAATTGTTGAACTGTAACACCCCAGACTAGTACCCAAAATGCTGCATGGTGCTCATGACCCCGAAGGACCACAAGCTAACACTTGACATATATCTGTACCTATTTACTACATAATATGCTGTATGATGGCAGAAACATGAATTGAAAGGCCATAAGGTTCAAGACTGTAACATATTTTATAAAGATATAACATCTGAATGGGGTATAAAATACCCAAAACAAAATTGAAATAACATGATAGTTTGAACATAATAGTTTGGAAAGCCTCTAACTGACTGAACTGTCTATTTGAGGAGTTAATGAGACATGTCCCCAATTAAATCCAACTAATAAATTACTTAATGAGATAATAAATAAATGATCATGTCCTTGAGAGATGAGGATTCACTGCTAACTTTGACTGCTGAGATTGGAATAATACTGATGCTCTGGAGCTCGTGCTTCTGAACCTATGGTATAAGACACCATAGCGCAAATACATCAGTACTTTGAATGTACTGGCATGCATGTGAGGTAGTCTGAATGCATGGGGTTCATATGCATGAACAATACTAGCTAACTAACTAATATGAATGTGAGAATACATGTATGAATACATAGTAACTATATCTATGATCATGATAACATGAATTTACTGATAACTAATATGATTGATAAGCTGAATTCTGATAACTGATATAACTGATGACATGAGTGAATGTATCTGACAGTCCTGAATCTGATGGAACTAGCTGAGTTCTGTACTATATCTGAGTTGACTATATTTGACAGTCCTTAATTCTATATAACTATCTGAGTTCTATTACTGAGACTAAATGGCTGAATCTGACAGTCCTAATTCTGTAACTGAATAGTGGAAAGTAGTTATCTAACTGACATGCCCCTAATACGCCATTATATCTGAGTTGGGGTCCAATTTGTAACCCCAATTGGAAGGGTGTCAATACCACACCACTACTAAGGACAACCTGTGAGTGAACCTCATCTGATAGTGTCCCCAAAAGAGAACGGTGGGGACCACATTTGACAGTGCTTATCCACCTCATCAACCCTCATTTGACAATGTTGATGTCTCAACCTATGCTGGCTACATAGTTCTAGAATGCAAGGATGACTTCTAAGAATTACACCCTCATCTGACAGTGTGTCTTCACATCCTTGGGTTCACTCGATTATAATTCCTACTCCCATCTGAATAGACACTGATCATGGATTACTGAACTGAACTGGACTGAATTAACTGAGTTTTATTGACTGATGGAATAGTACTGAGATTACTGTATTACTGAGCTTTCCTAAGTCACATGACTGACTGAGTTCTATGAATAATGGCTTGACTGAGGATATCGTGAAAACATAACACTAAATCTAGGCACACAACTATATTTTTTGGGTACAAGTACCCCCAGGACTCGCTGCAAGAAAACGACAAGGCATGACATTCTTGATAACATGACTAACATCAACAATATATAATCCATTGACTAAGACATTTCATCAAACACTTGACATACATAATTTGTACATGAATGGAGATTTGATATTATCATACTAGTATGACACTTTTCCTTTATATAGGCATTTAATCAAATATGGGGGGAGCATGCTATGGTTAGATAATCATCAACACATCTAATAATCAAGGATACATTAATCAAATTGTAAATTGAAGGGTTTATCATGAATACCACATAATTCCTCACATACTAGAATCAATTCTTGTAATTAATAGTCTATAACATGGAATGAAACCAAAAAACAACATGAACATCACTTTTCAATTCAATCAAATCATGAACATTCATAAATATACAAATCTTTGATTTTGAAAAGAGATTCTTAAGCTTTATGGGTGAAAGAAACCCATGAATCAACACATGACATACCTTAGTTCTTGATTTAGCTAAGATTGACGGAGAGAATTTTTAAAAATAGAATCCCCAATTGAAACCCTAGCTTGTTCTTGAGAGAAAATTGAGACAAACTAGTATATTTTGGGTTCCAAATAGCTAAATATCGTGTTAAAGGGCTTAAATAGGGGTGGGAAATTGACCCCTTTAACCCTAGATGCATCTTTTAATTTCAGTGCAATTTTTCCAAATTGGACCCCTGGTGCGACGCGGCATTATCACATCGTGTCACTGGAATTTGATAACTGGGAAATTGAGGGATGACGCGATGCAGAGCCATCGTGTTGCCACTTTATTTATAACTTTAAAGTTTGCCGCGATGCACCACTATCACAGACCCCTACTGGAATTTGACAATTGCCATTTTCTCCTATGGCGTGGCGCGCCACTGACTAATATGGTGATGTTGTACGATGGGAACTTGAAATAGTCATAACCTCTTACCCGGTTATCGGATTTAGGCGAATCCTATATCGATAGAAAGCTTATTAAATTTCCCCTCCCTTAGTAGTGCATAATTCCAAGATCCGCACATAATTTCTAAAAATCTAATTATTCATAGCCACAAATTTATACTAGAAAAACCCATAAAACAACATTAGTGTAGGTACCTATCTTCCCCATTTTTATCTTTTTGTAAAATTGGTTTGACTTTAGCTAGTATCTACAATTTTGAATTAACTTTTTTGCCAATCATATTGTTCCTCATGGGTTTGAACCTGACTCCAATGTTGGGTAAATAAATTGACGACGTCTGCCTTGAACTTAAATTGACGTGTAAGTTGAGTGTTATCAAAAATAGCACCGTTGTTGCAGAATAATTTGGTGTATTGTGTTAGTCTAAAATTTTAGATTACTTGCTTAAATTCAAGCTTGTAAATATTTGTTTGTAATTTTCTTTTGTAGGTAGCCTTTTATTTTATTTTACCTTTCTTTGTGGCATCTTTCAAAAAATATGATGTTGGTAGTTGGAAGTCCTATCTTGATGATCCATGTCCATACTATAATGTACTAAATTTCATGAGAAATTGTGACTATACTCCCTGGAGAGAGATAGATTCACTATCTCAATCCTCTAGGGAGTGTAGGTGTTATTTATATAGTTATCAAGATGGACATTATAGTAATTGTCCAAATGCCCCTCCCCTATTTTTCTAACCGAGTTTCTAGTGCTTCTTATGAGATTGATATGTCTTATGATGAGAAGACGAGGAGTAACAAACCAGACCCATTAGTCTTGGATCAATGCTTCAAACCATTTTGGATCGGATAACTATAACTGGGGAGAATATACAAGACTTGCATCAATCCTACGAGGTGTTTGAATGGGCAAATGTCAAGGCAAAGGAATTGGGAAAGGACATAATTCTTGAAAACATCACAACTATGCCCATTCCTCTAGAAGAGGTTTATTAAGAAAAGAAACCAAGCTATGATGATGAGCTTGGTAGAAAAGACTTCTCGGTGGCTTTCCAATCATCCAAATCATATTAGAAAGAAGAGACCAAAACAAAAGAAATGGTACTAGAGTCAAAAGAAGAATCAATGCAAACCTCTAATGATGACTCTAGTTCATTTCGGAGGGAAAATACTTTGGAGGAGGTTAACTCAGAATTAGGAGTTGGACTTTATTCAAACCAATTTTCCACATTATGCTTAGAGGATGTGATGAGGATCCATACCTCTGTGTAAATAGTGCATTTTGGGGAGACAGAGTTTGATTCTTATATTTTGGAATTTGGCATTCCAATAGAGCATATGGAATCCCATCCATAAATGGCCAAGGATCTAAATTTTCAACGTACAGGGAATGACCTATTGATGTACAATCTTTTACCTAAGGAGCCAATCCAAAAAATTGATATAAAGTTGGGTAAAAGGTTCAAGTCTTCGAAGTGGTGTGATAGAAAATATTTCTTCATGCCCTTGAGGGTTATAAAACATATTTCTTCCAAGTGTGTGATAGAACATATTTCTTCAAGTCTTCAATGGTTTCAAACATTTTAACAAGCCTAGGGTTACGTTGCTAGAACAAAGAGGTTAAAATTGGGGAAAAGGGTTAAAAATGGGAATTCCATCTAATAAAGAATGCTCTAACAAGATTATTCACTTGTAGACATAAACAAATTATATCTCCATCACTTTAAGTTCAAAATAATTAAAGGGACAATCACCTATTAAGGTTGGGAAACACTTTGGTGAACTTTTGGATTCGATTGCTTTATAATTACTTGTATTTATCTAAGTATACTATTGATTTTATTTTAAAGTGAATGGAATCCAAGATGAGCACAATACTTGTTCTTCTATCTATTGATTAAAATTTGTGAATTAACTTTGACTTACAGAAATAGGTTGAAATTGGTTGTTTACATTTACTTATAGACCCCCCCATTTCATGGAAATCATTGACTAATTGTCATATAAGTCATATGTAACTTAAGTTTTCACCATATTCCCTGCGGGATTCGACACCAACCTTTGTTGGGTTATATATTTGACAGTGGCCACTTATACTTTCTTAATGGATTTGTAGTTTGGGTGTATCAAATATTGGAGTCGTGGTTGGGGAATACAATTATCAATTAAGTTTATGTGTTTATTTGACTTTTAGTCCCATTTCCCAATTCGATTGTTTGGGTCATGATTAAGTCTTGAGCCACAAATGCAGGGAAACGATGAGTACCCATAGCATTGCAAATTTGGGATCATGCTATACACCATTGATGAAGTCTGAGTATCTATATGGGTGTTTTTCCCATTTGAGGTAAAATTTGAGACTAAGGATTTGGTAGGAGCCATAGTTTAGTAATTTGTGCATGGTGCTAATGCAAAACAAGAACCCCCCTCCGTCCAAAATTTTTGAAAAATTAAGGGCATGTACATGAGCAATGTTGTAACAACATTTTTTATGTTTTTGTGGCTCCATAAGATTTTGACTTGTGAATAGAAATAGATACTCCAAATTTATCTCAAGAGGGAGGGAAATTTGATCTCCTTTGGCCAATTTTGCATGCCATAAGTGGTGAGCTATTTGAATTCATCTCTCGTATACTTGTGTTATCTAGAACTTGCCCGTTAGTCTTTCAAAGCTAATTTTAATTGTATGTGGTTGGATAAATGATCGTATGCCTTCTTTGGGACCTTGGAAGCCACTTTATCCTAAAAAGCCTACCATGCTCAAATGCAATCCCTAGTTACTAATTTTGAGCCTTGGGACTTTTCTTTGGAAAACACATTACAAGTCGTGACCCTTCTATTTTTCCTCTTTTGAACCCTACCCTCCTTGTACTTAAGAATACAAATTGAGGCCAAAATCCTAAGTTGTGTGTGGTGAAAGTTGATGGAAGGAAGTTTGGGGCCACAAAGTGTTAGTGAAATGTCGAATGTGCCTATGAAAGAATTGCATGCAAATTGTAAGAAAAAGAAATATAAAGAAAAATGGGTGAACAAAGGAAGCAACAAGTAGGCGTGCTAAAAGAGAGAAAACAAAGAAGAGTGACCTATAGTCAAAAAAGCAAATTTCATAGGGTGACGTGAATGTTTAAGGAAAGGTTTAGCCATGTTGTTCGAAACGATATCCTACCAAATCCCGAACCTACATTACAAGCTTAGAAACTCCTTTGAGATATCTGACCATTTATATTCTTTGTAGTGACGATGGAAAATAGGGGCAAGCCTATGGTATGACACTTGTTGCATAGAGATTTCTTTGGTGAGGGAGATAGTTTTTGCTCTTAAAATTCCTTGTTGCATATTTGGTAGCTTGGTGTATGGAATTTTTTTTTATGAGGTTGGCATGTGAAACAAGTTAAGGTGGGTGATTTTGTCACTTTTTGAACAATAAGGCAAGTGTAGTATAGCTTAGTTGTGGTCAAGAGGGAGTCACTCCTAGAGTATTGGTTTTTGGTTATTGGTTGCTCTTTGAAGTCTTATGCATCCTTAGATATTGCAATTTTCGAATGAAGGGTGTAGTGAAACTAGCCTAGCATATGTGCAATGAGCTACTTATGGTTATGACTAAAGTTGAGGTTATTTTGATCTTTAAGGCATAATGCTTAGGCATAGATGATTGTGTCTCATAGTAAGAGGTAGTGTTGCTTGAGGAAAAGCAATGGCTTTAAGTCGGAGGTGTTGATGAGTGGTGATCTCACTACTCCTTCACGCTAAATATTCCTGCATATTACCTTTTTTTGAATGAATAAATGAGACATAATTATAATTAAATGCACTGATATCCACTCTTTACGGGCACAAAGTTGAGGGGATAGAAATATTTTAATTGGACCTTAAAATGATCAAAAAGGGAGAAAGACTGTCTAAATTAAGACCTGGAGCAGAAGGGCCTTAGTTACCGCATTTGTGGTCTGCTAAACGTTATCCTGATAGTCAAGCAAGGTCAATAAACTGTGGTCACATAAGTCTATCATGATCGCGGCCAAACTGGTGCGATCACGGCTTAGCAGAAGAGTTCAACCCAAGGGAAAATCCAAAAATGCACGTGGATGATTCTAATTTTGACAAAAAGACTCAAACCCTAGCATTACTGATCATATTCCATCATCCCCAATTTTTAAGTTTAGCTCTTGAATTTATAGTCTCCATACTTTGAGAATAAAATATTGTATAAATTTTTGGTTAAGAATACATTGGACACTTTCTAAGTGGAGGATTAGCTCACTTTCATTGTTGAAGTGTCAATTTTCAAGTAATATTACTTAATCTTCAACAAGTCATTTTAGTGGAGATTTTGGGTATATCTATGCTTATTTATCTTACTTGTAGCTAGATCTCCCTCTTGGGTTTATGTGTGAATAGGGGTTAAAAGTTTATGGGTTGTTATTGATTAGCTTCTATTTAGTAGTTTATGTTTATGGGTTTTATCATTACTATGATAACTTGTTTGGGGTTTGATGGGTGAAAGTCTTAAATACCTACATGGGTATGATGAGTTAAAGCTCCATGCTCTATAAAACCCAAATCCATCTTCGAATTTTGGGTGAAGTTTAGGAATCCATATCATCCTTGAATGAGGGATGTGGAGACCAAAGCAATTATAGACAATAATGTGTGTAGTTTGCTAAATTTTCACTATCTTAGAGATAAGGGTGATTATAAAGTTAACTATACCATAGGCATCATCCTAGAAATGGGGATGCCTATATTAAGGTTGTAGTTACCAATTGTTGAACGCACCCGTTAGGTATTCGAAAGAATCAACGGGTGAAAGTTTGGTGTTTTATTGAAAGACTAGCATTAAAACCTATAACCAAACCTACTCATATTTAATCTACTAAATTGATGTTGATTACTAACACCATATGTCACTTCCTTATTAATGCATAATTTCAAGATCCGTGCATAATTTCTAAAACTCTAGTTATTCATAGACTCGAGTTTATACTAGAAAACCCCAAAAAGAAACATTACTGTAGATATCTATCTCCCCCATTTTATCATTTTGTTAAATTGGTTTGAATTTAGATAGTATCTACTAGTCCAATCTCATTGTCTCTTGTTGGTATATATTGATGACGACTGCCTTGAACTTAAATCGACGTGTAAGTTGAGAGTTTTTTGACTCGTATAGTGTCTTCATGACTCGGTAGAAAATTCATACCCTGGGTAGTAAGCTCAAAACTTAGAAATTTCAGAGTTAAAAATTGGGGGTGTTACATTACCCCCTTCCCCCTTAAGGGTCATTTGTCCCCGAATGAGGAGTCAAGGCACCTATTAGCACGAATGTAAAATAGAAATGCAACCACAATTCCTTTAACAAAGTTAGAAAATATAGAGGGTAGGAAAAATAATACCTTAGGCATGATTATTCAGTGCGGAGAACAAGAACGGATTCTTGGACTTCATGTCCACTTCAACTTATCAAGTAGATTCTTCAAACTTTTTGTTCTTTCATAGAAACTTCACCGAAGCCACATCCATAGTCCTCAAACGGCGGATATGTCTACCCAAAATCTCCATCAGGACTTTCTCATAAGCCAAGGAATCCAAAAGGCCAACACTCTCAATATGCACAATCAAAGAAGGATCGTCTACACACTTCTTCAACATCAAAACATGGAACACCGAATGAATAGAACCCAAACTTGAAGGCAACTCCAACTCGTAAGCAACATTACCCACTCTTCAAAAAATCAATTATGGGCCAACATAACAGGGACTCAACTTTCCCTTCTTCCTAAATCTCATCACTCCCTTCATGGGAGATACCTTCAATAACACCCAATCGCTAAACTCAAACTCCAATTCTTTTTGCCTCACACTCCAATACTAGAGTGATAACTATTATTGTATAAAAACTCAATAAGAGGCTAATTATCCACCCAACTACTATGTGGTCCAACCCCCAAGTGTTTTAACAACTGGTATCATGGTAGGATCACTCTAAAAAGTTCACACCTAAAGTGTTCTGGTCATTATGGATAATTTAACTAAACTAAGGTTGGAAAGAAAAGAAGCAAGAAGGAAGAGATCCCTGACCTTATAGAGTCTGACCCAGGTGAAGAAGACTTTGATGTTGCACTTTTAGCAACAAAAATTATTAGAGCTATAAAAAGGTGAGGTCAACTAAGCAAACGAAATGGTAATAGTGAAGGTTGTCACAAATATGGTAGCTCTAAAGCATTCATGAGAAACAACAAAATGCAAAAGAATGACCAGATCCTGAAAAAGTCAAAAAGTAAAACTTCAGCTAGGTATGTAGTGAAGTAAGCTCTGACAGCATGGGGAGATTCTTCCAGTGAAGCTGATAAAGATGGGAAGATTGGAGATGTATCTAGGTTAGAAGTGGACGACAATAAAATTATCTATGATTCCTTGTATTCGTTTATGGAGAACTTAGAAGATAAAGAAGAAAAAGAGGTAACCCTTTTTGACTTAAAAGAGAACCTAGATAACTACTTTGCTAAGAAGATAAAAAGGCTTGCTAGTGTGTTGATAGACTCTGTATGTGAACTAACTTATAAGAAGAATGTATTAGAGGAGAAAGTAGAGAATCAAGACAATGAGCTTATTACCTTAACTCTCCAAATTTCTTAAACTGAAGAGTTGTTCAAAAAAATAAAATCTAAAAATCTGAGTCTGATGAGTAATCTAAAGAAAATAAATGATGATGATGGAAAAAGGAAAGAAAAAACCCTCAAGGCTACAAGTTGATCTTGAGGAAAGATAAAGGGATTCCTAAAAATACCTTATGTCTGCACTTCATAAGAATGAAGAATTAGAGAGGGACCTGGTCCGCTTAAGATAAGAGTTGAATAAATCTCTTAAATAGACTATTTCTTCACACATTATTTCTAATCTGATTAGTCAGGTTGCTAATGATGGCAAAGGACTGGACTTTCATGTAGAATTCCAACCTATTGGGTAGCAAGGAAAGACTGTCAATGGTGCTAGAAAGCAGGCTCCCAAATCTATGGTCAATCATTGTTGAAAAAATGGGCACACTAAAAGGAATTGTCAAAGCTAGAAAGGTAAAGGAATTAACAAATTTAGATATATTCATCAGGATAATACACACAAAAATGGATTCCAGTACTTGAATGAGATGAAAAATAACTCTCTAACTAGATCGGCAAAGAAGTATTTCGTCACACCTTTGTCTTCTTACTGGGAACTCAAAATCAAGTCGGTTCCAAAATCAAACAAGTGATCATGGGTCCAAGTTGGAGAAAGGCTATTGTAGTCAGGAATATTTATTAAAAGTGGGTGTTTGAAGCTTAATCTTAGAGGATCTGACTATTTTTTTCTCTCTCAAGGCACCCCATGGAGGAGAAATAGCTGAATTCAAGGCACCTAGTTCATAGAAGACTCATCTTAAAAGAGAAAGTTTCAGCAAATTGCTAGATCATGGATGTGAATAAGTGTAACTCAAAAATTGGCTATGATAAGGAGGAAACTATTATTGGTAGAATAATTTCTTGTTAATCTAACAAAGCTCCATACCTTTGCAAGTATACACTAATGAGAACAACTCAAAAGGAGAATATTTGAAGCCAATGCACTTACTATATTTAGTCAAAAGGGAGAGGGACCTGGTCCCATTACTTAGGTTAGTACCTATACTTAGGTTAGTACCTATACAAGAATCTTAAAATAATCATAAATTATCGTATGGAAAAGCCATATATGTTTTCTCCTCTAAAGTGTCAATTTTGTGCAAACTAATGATTTACACTTTTTAGGTCTAGATATGTCAAATCAAAAGGAACCTCTTTTAAGGACACCAGTCACTACTTAAAATTGCTAAGTCAGACCTTCCTGTCACTATTCTTCAACTAGTCCAAATAATCTTCCCAAATGTACAAATTTTCTCTAAACATAATCTAAGCCAACTCATTTCTGTCTCTCCAAATCAAATGGAATATAATACTAATTCCTCATAGCCAACAAAAATTATTGAGGTAAACAAAAGTTCAGAGAGTCAAACTTGACATTTCCAAATTAAACATCCTGATTCTTTAGAATTTGAAACCATGAAAAATATCAGTTGTAGTCTTTAACAACAAACCGAATCCTCCGTAGAATGTCCAGAACCCTCAAAAGAGTCAGTCTTCATTGAATCATCCTTAATCTCAGAAGCTTATGCTTAGCCAATCATGATTGAGAATCCAAACCAAGGATTTCGATCACCAATAAAACAAGAAATATCTCAACATGAAACTCCCTTTTCTCTAAGAAAATCAAAACTACCTAAAATTTTCCAAATTTCTGAGTCATCCAAAAAATCCAAAAATAATGAACCCTCTAAAACACAAAGAGAACCTGAATCTCCTACACACTCAAATTTAAGCCCTATTTTTTCCTCATTGTTTGGTGAAGAAATTCTGGTGAGAAGGTTGTTCTTTTCTCTAATGATAACTGGGTGGCTGAGAATCTACTCCTATTTGCATATGATACCAAAAAAGCTTAGTAAATAGAGAATAACATAAAGTGGGTGATAACGATAAAGGGAATGAGGGAAAGGATATATTGGTACCACTGCATGAGAAAGATGAAGAAGATGAGGTTGAAATATCTCTAAGATGGTCAATAAAGAGACTGGGAGGAAGTATAGGTTGGGAGAAAGTAATAAACTCAAAGGTGAAAGTGACTAGAAGCTACTCTACAAGAGGTTCTGAAAAGAAAATGATGGAAGATGCCATGAAGGACAAAAAAGTTTCAACCATAAAAAGAAGAATGCCGAGGAAATCAATGGCATTAGAGAAGGAAGAAAATATGGAAGTTATAGAGGTTGAGAAAGAAGAAGACATAGATTCACTAGTTGTTATTGCTACTAAAGAAAGAAAATTAGAAGTTGAGGATGATGAAAGGACCATGTCCTCTAAGTCAAAGATCGGTAGCTCCAATGAAATAAGGTAGAAACATATAGCTATCAAGAAAAAAAATAATTTTGAGGGACTCGGTACCATGAAGTGAAAAACTTATTAAAAATGAGAGCCAAGTAGTGAGCCCAAGTGAAAGAAAAAATAAAAAAAAGAATGACAAGTCCAGAGAAAGGAGGATTAAGAACCCGAGAACATAGAACGTTTATATCGGAGAGTATTGATCAAAAAATATATGAAAAATGAAGGATAATAGAATTGGTGATGTATGTGAGGCATCGGGGTTGGTTGCACTTACTAGAAGAACCAACTCCTATTGACTTTGAAGGAAAAATGAGAGAATTGTACTACTCTATGGTATTCTCAAAGTATGGTTTGCATTTGGCTGCATATGTGCAGGGAAAGGTTCTTAAGCTAGATGAAGAAACACTAGGAAGAATCCTGGATATCCTTATTATAGAGATAAGAACAGTAGTAAATCCACAGCCTACCACTGAGTTCATGATTGAGGCATCAAAGGTAGGTGGTACCTTAATAGCTACAGTGAATTTTTTTTCTAAAAAGTGACTATCAGCTGACACAGAATGCCATGAAAAAGATTTATGAAAAGGAAGGCAAACATGGAATGCCATATGGGTATCTCTTGAACAAGGTATTTAAACACTTTGGTTTATATAGAACTAAAGGAACACTTATAACAACCAAGCAGATGATCAACATGACAACCCTTGTAGATAATAAATACATAGAGGGCAAAGCTGGATCTGTGTCCTAAGTACCTAAGTTGCTAGCTATTAAGAAAAGGTAGGGCAAAAAAATAGAGGAGTTAAGGATCTTGTTGGCTGCCAAAGATGTTGATATAGTGCATTTGAAGTTGCAGAATCAATTTTTTTATTCTGAGAGACCAGGTACCACTGATGAGCTTACAACTAAAAATGCAAAACTTTAGGCACAAGTGGTAGAACTGACTGGTGAAATTCAAGGATTTAATGTTGAAGTGAAAGTTCTCAGTATATAGTTGTTGGATTCCAATAATACTGAAAGTGAAAGAATGGAGAGTCTTCTTAAGTCTCTTTCCCCTAAACCTCCTTCTTCCTAATTCTTATCATCTCTATCCTCAAATCAATCCAGTGTCAGTTTTATATTATCCTCCCTGTATTGGATCTTGAAAACAGTTTGTTTTATGTATTATTTTAGTATGATTGTATTGGTACTGATATTTTCTTTTTGAAAATGAATGAATTAGCTTGTGTACCTCATCTATTGGTACTGATCTTTTCTTTTTGAAAATGAATGAATTTAGCTTGTGTACCTCATCTATCTCCTTTACTTTAAAAGTTGCACTTCATGCTAATATTGCCCCAGTGGCCATGTGTTAATTAGCTTGAACTTATTTTTACTTATGTTTTACAGTTAATCCTTTTCAATGATGCCAATAAGAGGAATGCCGTTGTCATGTTATAGGGAACATGTATGATGTATAATGTGCAGGGACTAGGTTCTATGTAATGATGATGACCAGGTACCATGTACCATGAAATAATGATATCATATTTGGCATGCTGATTGGGGGAAGAAAGGGAGTGATATACTAAATAGATGAATGAATAAAGAGAGTCACGTTGGCAAGGGGAAGAGTGCAGATGCACTAAATAAAGGAACATGTTCACAGAGGGAAGAAATTAGAGTTTTTGCAGCAAATAAGAACAAGGGACCAGGTCCCTGTGTTGCATGATGATAGGGGGAACATTCATCTTCAGGTGATAATCAAACTGATTAAATGTGATAAATGTGAATTGATGCTTAAAATTGAATAGTTGGTTTGTCATCATTACAAAGGGGGAGAATTGCTATATGTAGTTTTGATAATGAGCAGCTAACTGCAAGGGACCAGGTCTCTATGGATGTCCAAGATGCAGTACTGCTGGCATGTGTTGTTTGCATAATTTTGTCATCTTTTGTAACAAACTTACAAGTGCTATCTATACTTACTAGGATAGCTGATCAAATGATCTTTCAACCCTAATCATCACTCAGCTACAAAAGGAAAGAGATGCCTCTTCATCAAGTGGTTTTTGGCAATTATAAAATGTGAATAAAGGCAATAAAAACCCCATTTCAACACTGCTTAAGATCTTAACTATTTATGAGAACGTAAATTGAAAATTGTTTTGAGTGGCATAAATTTGAAATCAAACTACTCATACTATAATATTAGTGTTTTCTCTTTGAGAGAGGTGCTTAGGTAGAGCTGTGTAAGCTAGTTGCTGATTAGAGTTAATTAGTAGAGAGGGTCCTTGGTAGAGTTACCAAGATGAGCTTCTAGTAGAGTTTTTATAAGTGAAAGGAGACTAAAGTCAGGCTAAAATCTAGACTGTAATTAGGAGGTTGATTATAGTGGATTTCTTTGGTGCTTATGAGGGCAAGCCATGTTTTTTCCCTTCATGGGTTTCCATGTAAAATTCTTGTGTTTTTACCTTCTTGCACTGCATTTGTTTTTCTTGCACCTCATAGTTGCTTTACAGTTCTATCACTTGTGAATCAATCTGAGGGACCTTGTCCTTTACTGTGTAGGGCACTACCCAAGGGTTCCAACACATCCCTAATGAACTAAGGAAATTTCCTTTTATTCTATTACCGATTCATTAGGGAATTTTAAAATAACCTTACATATCTGACAATCTAGAGAAACATAGCACGAATGGAGCCAATCCATCCCCAAGATCACATCAAAGTTTACCATATCCAACTTTATCAAATCTACCAAGGTCTCCCTTCCCTAGATAGACACCACACAACCCCTATAAATCTTTCTAGATTCAACAAAATCACCCACCAGGGTGGACACAGAGAAAGGCTTAGAAATGCACTCAGGACTGAAACCAAAATAAACAGCCACAAAAGGGGTCACGTAAGAAAGGCTAGACCCCAAATCAAGTAGAAAATACACATCACAAGAGAAAAGCTGTAACATACCAGTGACCACATTAGGAAATTCCTTAGATTCCTGATGGGTGACAAGGGCCTAAAGACAATTCCGACCAGTGCCGACACCAGAAGTAGATCCCTTCGGTGCTGGAGCTGAAGAAGCAGCAACCAGATCTCTGTTATCCTTAGAAGAAACATTAGCAAAAGGGAAATTCCTTTGAATATGTAAAGCTGGCCATATTTGAAACACAAATTCCTCCCCTCATCACAATAACCACAATGCATTTTTCCACAAAATCTGCACGGAGAATAGGGCGGGGCTGAATGGATTCCAATTGCTCGAGACTGGGATTCAATATCCTGAAATTGGGTACCTTGTGCCTTTAACCCACCATTAGTCTAAAAGTGATGATCACCAGACAACTTAGGATATGGAGCACTAGCTGCAGAATATGAGATAGATTTTCCCCAGTTCTTCTTCTTGCTGTACTGCCTACCATCTCTGCCACTGTTCTGCTGACCTCCACCCTACTCTGAATATCTGAACTTTTTATTCTGCCACTTTCCCATTTCTTCTTGCTTTATCTTTTTATCTTCAACCTGCTGCATATACACTATAAGCCTTGAAATATCTATGTCATTATTTAGAATGACAATCTTACACTCCAAAACCATGTCTTGAGACAAACCCAAAGCAAACTTCCTCATCCTAGCCCTCATGCTAGACACTATATCTAGAGCATAGCAAGATAATTGATGAAACTTTAAAGCATACTCCTTCACAGTCATCCTTCCCTGCTTCAAGTTCACAAACTCTTCGTCCTTAGCCTTTCTCAACTTCTATGGATACAAATACTCAAGTAAACCACCAGAAAACTCCTTCCATATAGCCTACTCAGCTTCATCACCCTTCGACTGCTTCTACTACTCATACCACTAATATGCCATATCCTTTAACTAATATGTAACAAACCTTAAATCCTCCACCTCAGTAGCATATATCACCCTGAATATCTTTTCTATCTTATCCACAAAGCCTTGAGGATCCTTATCAACTCTAGAGCCAATAAAGATTGAAGGATTTAATCTCATAAACTGGACAACTTTGGTGACCTCAAAAAATAGAGCAACATAACCAATATGGTCTGGTTAATAAGATTGAGAAGTCACCAATTAACTCAACAAATATATAGTTAAATGAAATTCATCATTAGAAATATTTCCTTGGGATGGTGAGGCATGAACATCATCAACCCAATTAGCCCTAAGAATACTAGTAGGGATAAGTGGAACTTAATAAGGGGCAGTACAATCAGGAGTTGGGCCCTTAGATCAGGTCTTAACTTTATAAACAGGGAGCGTTCCATCCACTTTGTTCTCAGGTGGGAAAGAGGAGTTTCTATGAATATCATATCTTTGAGGAGGTAGGATCTAAAATACAAACTAAGGAATTAGAGGGGCTTTTAAGACCTTAGACTCTATCTCCTAAAAAATAGATTATAAGAAAGGAAACATTCCTAAATGCCTTATAGCCTCTCTCTTATAAGTTGCCATGATACACACCATTAAAAGAGACTCTACTTGACACAGATTTGTGGACACCTAATGACAATGAACCTATACCCTGATACCAAACTAGTCATGATCCAAACCAAGGCCTAGTCATGACCGTTATCTCACGTTCACCAAGGACCGAAGCTCTATGCTCTAGTAAACCCAAAGCCATCTTAGAAAGAAGGGTTTTGGGTGAAGTTTAGGAATCCATATCATCCTTGAAAGAGGGATGTGGAGACCAAAGCATTTATAGATAGTTACGTGTGTAGTTTGCCTAATTTTCACTATCTTAGACATAACGGTGATTATGAAGTTAACTATACCATGGGAATCATCCCAGAAATAGGGATGCCTATATTGAGGTTGTGGTTACCAATTTTTTAACGCACCCATTAGGTATTCAAAATAATCAATGGGTGAAATTTTTGTGTTTTGTTGAAAGACTAGCATCAAAACATATAACCAAACCTACTCATAATTGATCTACGAAATTGATGTTGGTTACTAACACCCATATGTCACTCCCTTAGTAATTCATAATCCTAATATTCATGAATAATTTCTAAAAATCTAATTATTTATAGACCCAAATTTATACTAGAAAAAGCCAAAAAGAAACATTAGTGTAGATATCTATCTCCCCCATTTTTATCATTTTGTAAAATTGGTTTGAATTTAGCTAGTATCTACTATTTTGAATTAACTTTGTTGCCAATCACATTGTTCCTCCTGGGTTCGACACGACTCCAAAGTTGGGTAAATATATTGACAACGATGGCCTTTCACTTAAATTGACGTGTAAGTTGTGAGTTATTAGAATCATATAGAGTCTTCATGACTCATTAGAAAAGTCGTACCCTGGGTAGTGAGCTAAAAACTTAGAAATTTTAAAGGAAAAAATTTGGGGTGTTACATTACCCCCTTCCTCCTTAAGGATCATTCATCCCCGAATGAGGAGTCAAGGCATCCATTAGCATGAATGTAAACTAGAAATACAACCACAATTTCTTTAACAAAGTCAAAAAATATAGAGGGTAGGAAAAATCATACCTTAGGAATGATTATCCAGTGCGGGGAACAAGAACATATACTTGGACTTCATGTCCACTTTACCTTCTCAAGTAGCTTATTCAAACTTTTGGTTCTTCCATAGAACCTTTACCGAAGTCACATCCTTAGTCCTCAAATGATGGACTTGTCTACCCAAAATCTCCATTGGGACTTTCTCATAAGCCAAGGAATCAAAAATGCCAACACTCTCAATAGGCACAATCAAAGAAAGATCATCCACACACTTATTTAACATCAAAACATGGAACACCGGATGAATAAAACCCAAACTCGAAGGCAACTCCAACTCGTAACCAACATTACCCACTCTTCTAAAAATCAATTATAGGCCAACATAATAGGAACTCAACTTTCCCTTCTTCCTAAATCTCATCACTCCCTTCATGAGAGATACCTTCAATAACGCCCAATCTTCAACCTCAAGCTCTAATTATCTTTGCCTCACATTCATAAAGTACTTTTGGCCACTTTGAGCAATCATAAGCCTATAACTGATCGCCTTCACCTTATGCATGGCTTGGTGAACCAAGTCTGGGCCGAACAATCTAGTCTCACCAACCTCAAACCATCCAATAGTACATCAAAATCTACTACCCTACAGAGCTACAAAAGGAGCTATTCCAATACAAGAGTGATAACTACTATTGTATGCAAACTCTACAAGAGGCAAATTATCTACCCAACTACTAATCTTGGGTGTATTATATGTCCAATCACCAATTATTACTATAATAGGACATGTTCGATGATCTAAAATATGTGTTTTTATTATGTTTTGATGTCTAATTGCATGATGTAACTGATGGACGTTTTTAGTGATACAAGGTAAAATTCTTGCAAAATTGGAAGAAAGTGGATGCATAATACAAAACAAAATACAAATGAGGAGTGGGATTTGAGTGGATTGAATTGAAAGTGCATTTTGAATAAAGTTGGGAAGCATGCAGTAAAAAGGGGAATCAAGTGGAAAAACTACCAACTGAAAGGATTTTTACCCTAGCCAATGTTTTGGACAACAATTACAGTGAAGGGTCACGATAGCTCGGTGATGTGACCCTTGTTTAAGTCAATTACCTATCGTGAAGCTACCTATAGATTTTTGCATAAGCCAAATTTTTGGTTTATAATTCCAGTGAGGGGTCGTAATAGCCTCGCGATGCGACCCCTAGTCAAGTCAAGTATGTGTCGAGACGCAACCCTTGATATTTTCTAGGCAAATTGTATCAACTATAAAAAGAACACTTCAACACAATTGAAAACACTTTTGGCAAGCATAGCAACAACAGAAAAGAAGAGAATTCTTTCTTATAGGGTTCTTATTATATCTTTTGAACTTTTTTACCTCAATACTAATTTTGGGTTTGAATAATTACTTATTTTTGATGTTTAATTCAAACATGAGTGACTAAATACCCTTGTTCTGGGGTTGAGGCTAAGAACATGATTACTCTTTGATATTCTTTGTAGTAGTTTCTTTTTGGATTATCACCTGGGTTGTTCTTAATTTCTTGAGCTTACTATTTTAATTCTTGGCCGCCATTACAATATATTTATAATTCTATGTGAATCCGGGAGGAGAATCGTAGATTAGAATGAGGTAATTAAGGAGCAAGGTTCTTACCCTTTTAAAAAATAAGGGGTTTAAGTTAGCATCTAGGATAGAGATATACCTAGAAGCCTTGTTTGGTTCAATTGCAAGAAGAGTACTTAATGGATCTAGAGGAATTGTTATATCTCTATGGGAGTTGTAGCTAAAATAGTCAATAGATAAAAATTTGAGGTAGGGAGACAAAAAATCGTTGCCTAAACCTTGTGAACCAACAACCCGTTAACCAATTAGACCACTATAAGAATGGAGATTTGTATGATTGTTCAAAAAGCCTTAACCATGGAATTCTTATCATTATTGTTTACAGTCGTTGCTTGCGTTGCTCTATTCAGACATTTTTATTTCTAATTAATTAATTTATATTTTTATTCTCAAATTCAAAATCATCTTAATAAATTCATAACTCTTGATACTCATTGTCTAAAACTAAAAGTTGGTTAAATTTCTAGTTGCTTAGTCCTCAAAGGAACGATATCTGATTGTCTAAATCACTATATTACTTGTATGATTATGTGCACTTGTGTGTGCACCTGAGTCGTAACAAGTTTTTGGCGCCGTTGCCGGGGACTAATATAATTAGTAAATTGCTAAATTTTGGGTTTTTTATATTAAGTTTAGGTGTTAACAACTTGATCTTAGCGGCTGAATTTTTGTAGATTTAGCTTAATCCAGTACTAGCGAGAGATAAAGATTTGGTAGATCCTTTTGCAGAACCAGAACAAAGCTTTCAACAAAGGTGAAAAATGGCTGAACAAAGAAATGAATCGGCTGATCCAAATGCCAAAAATATTCCGCCTCCTGTTATTCCTATTATTCCTGCTTAACTAGCTGCTAGACCTGTTCGTGACATGGAAATACCAATCACGAACCATGAACAGTATCCGTAATCCCAAACCAGGTGGTCGATCTGAATTAAAGAAGAATATGGTGCAATTGTTGAATTCAGTGGGGCAGTTTCATGGCCTTTCACACGAATATCTGCAATAGCACATATAGACTTTCCTGGAAATAAGAGACACTTACATCCTGAAGGGGTAGGTTCTGATTATGTTAGAATGACACTTTTTCCTTTCTATCTAATGGGGGAAGCAAAAAGGTGATTACATGTTGAATGACCCCTCTCCATCACTTCATGGGAAGATCTAGCTCAAAAATTCCTTATTCGATTCTTTTCATCTGGGAATACTGCACGCTTGAGGAGTGAGATCTTGAGTTTCAGATAGAAACTAGGAGAGAATCTCTACCAAGCTTCGGAGAGATTTAAGGGTATACTCAGAAATTGCCCTTCCTATTACCAGTCTAATGATGTCCTTGTGCATATTTTCATTGAGGGATTTAAGCCAAACACGAAGATTCTCTTGGATTTAGCAGCAGGTGGACAGGCTCTTGAAAATCCTGACTGGCATGCTGATTCAAAGAGTACTCCTAGGAAAGTTGCTGGGGTATTAGAGGTAGATCAATTCACAACATTACAGGCACAAATTACAGAAATGCAAAATCATATGATTACTAAGCTTAATAACATAAAGATGGGTGTTACACAACCAGCAGCCACAATAAATGCAGTCCAACAGGTGAATTCTTGGTGTGAGGTTTGCGGAAGTGGTGAGCACACAATAGATGCATGTTCTGTTAATCCAGATTTTGTCAACTATATGGCAAATGTGAATTGGCAGGGACAACATATTTTTTGTAACACTTATAATCCCAACTGGAGGAACCATCCCAATTTCTCATAGGGTGGAAATTAAGCGCAGAATGCCAATTAGTACAAGGGACCAGTGCAACCAAATCCACAGCCAGTTCAGAACAATCAAGCTACTACTACTCAAACTAGCAATATAGAGGAACTAATAAAGCAGTTTATGGTTCAACAAACATAATTTACAACTGAAATTAAGAGTCAACAAGCATAGTTTGAAGCTGGGTTAAGAGTCAACAATTGATTACGAGAAATCTAGAGTTGCAACTGGGTCAAATTATAGGAGCACAGAATACAAGACCTCAAAGAGCATTACCTAGTGATACAGAGGGAAATCCTAAGCAGGTAAATACGGTTATAATAAGGAATGAGTGGTAAACTAAGAAGACAGTTCAGGAGCAGGTTAGTCCCGCAATCAATGATGAGGATGTTAAAGAAAAGATAGAGAAAGAAGTCAAGGAAAAAACATCAAGTGAATAAATTAATATGGAGAAAAATACTCTAACCTTACTCTTTTCTCAAAGGGTAAGGAAGCATCGAGAGGAAGGAAGCTATAAGAAGTTCTTAGATCTTCAGAAGCAGGTTCAAGTATATCTTTCTCTTGTTGACATTTTGTAGAGTTTGCCAAAATATGAAAAATACTTAATGGATATAGTTGTGAATAAGAACCAGTTTACCGAGTATGCTACAGTTGTACTTACTCAAGAGTGCACATCCAAGTTTTAAAACAAATTATCCATAAAGCTTAAGGATCCAAGTAGTTTCACCTTGCAGATTACCACTGGACAGGCCATTAGTACACGAGGATTATATGACTTAGCAGCTAACATAAATATTATACCCACATCGTGGTACCAAAAAATAGGTCTTGGGAGTCCCAAACCCATAACTATTATTTTGCAGTTGGCGGATAGGTCCCTTGCTAAGCTGGATGGTATTATTAAAGATGTGTTGGTGCAAGTAGGATCTTTAATCTTTCTGGTGTATTTTGTAATTCTTGACTGAGGCCTAGCCTGTGGTTCTATTTATTTTGAGATGACCTTTTTCTAGCAATGGGATAATCACTATTTGATGTAGCAGCAGGGAAAATAACAATGCGAGCACATAATCAAATAGAAGTTTTTTCTATGTACAAGGTGCTGAAACTACCAGCCATATATGAGAAGTTGTCATCTATATCAGTTATTGACCTTGCTTTTGATTGGCATTTGCTGTTGTCTGATGATCTATTAGAGCGAGGTTTGATGGGTCATGATCTTTATGGAGATGTGGAGGCATTGGAATTGGTCCAGGTTATGAATTTGGCAGTGATTGAGACAAAGAAAGTTCCTTTCAAGCCATTGAATAGTCCATTGTCCCATCACCTAAAGCCTCAGTTGAAGAAACTTCTCAACTGGAACTTAAGGTTCTTCTTCCTCATTTAAAATATGTTTTTCTTGGTAATCAAATACTTTGCTTTTTATTTTATTTGTAGGATTATCAGATATAAATGTAAAGAAATACATAGCAGTTCTAAAGAGGAGAAGAAAGGTGATTGGTTGGCAAATGTCTGATATTACAGGAACCAATCCAGTATTTTGCATGCACAACATCTATATGAAAGAAGGCTATAGATCGAGCGTGCAACAATAAAGAAGGTTGAATCCTGTAATGAAGAAGGTTGTCAGAAAAAATGATCAAGTGGTTAGATAGTGGTATTGTCTACCCAATTTTTGATAGCAAATGGGTGAATCCGGTGCACTGTGTACCAAAAAAAGAAGGGATGACCCTGGTAACTAATGATGATAATGAGTTGATACCTACACACATGGTGACAAGTTGGAGGATCTGTATTGACTATCGGATATTGAGTAAAGCCACTCGTAAAGATCACTATCCGATTTCATTCATTGACCAGATGCTGGATAGATTTGTGGGACAAGAGTATTATTGTTTTTTTGGATGGGTAATCCAGCTACAATCAGATAGTCATAGCACTGGAAGGCCAGGATAAGACCACTTTCACATGTCCATATAGCACATACACATTTAGACACATACCCTTCTGCCTACATAATGCACCTGCTAAATTTCTGAGATGTATGACGGTGATATTCTCCAATATGGTTGAAGACTTTGTAGAGGTATTCATGGCTGATTTCTCTGTGCATAGTAATTCTTTGGAAAAGTGCTTACATAATCTTGACAGAGTCCTAGCTCGATGCAAAGAGATGATGCTAAATAGGGCAAAGTGCCACTTTATGGTTAAAGAAGGAATTATATTAGGCCATAAAGTGTCATGTAAAGGACTAGAAGTAGATAAGGCAAAGGTTGAAGTAATTGAAAATTTGCCACATTCAGTCACAGTCAAAGGAGTGCGGAGCTTTTAGGGATATGCAGGTTTCTATAGGCGGTTCATTGAAGATTTCTTAAAGATTGCAAACCCCATGTGAAAATTATTGGAGAAAGAGGCCAAGTTTGAGTTTGGGATAGATTTCCAAGAAAATTTTGAAAAAATAAAGAAGAAGTTGACTGAAGCACTTATTCTGATCGCACCAGTTTGGGAATTATCGTGTGAGCTGATGTGTAATGCTAGTGACATTGCTGTGGGAGCAGTTTTTGGTCATATAAGAGATAAGGTATTTCACTCGATCTACTATGCTAACAAAGTGTTGAATGATGCTCAAGTTAGTTATATGGTTATAAAGAAAGAGATGTTGGCAGTGGTGTTCGCATTCGACAAGTTTAGATCTTACTTAGTTGGCATTAAGGTCATTGTTCCTATTTACCAAACTTCCATTAAGTATCTTGTGAACAAGAAGGATGCAAAGCTTCAACTGCTTAGGTGGATTCTGCTACTCCAAGAATTCGATCTTAAGGTTCAAGACCAGAAAGGATCTAAAAATCAAGTTACTGACCACTTGTCACGGATGGAAAGTCGAAACCATATTGTTGATGACTCACTTAGTATTAAGGAAGAATTTCCTGATGAAAAGTTGTTGTCTTTAGATGTAGTTAGGTTTCCATGGTATTCTGATATTGTGAATTTGATAGCTTGTGAGGTGTACCCTCTTGATGCAACCACACAACAAAGGAAGAAATTACTTTATTATTCTCGTACCTATATTTGGGATGAACTATATCTCTTCAATCAGGGTCCAAATGGAGTTATTCACAGGTGTATCCCTGAGGCGGAATTTTCAAAGGTGCTATAAGATTGCAACTAATCTCCTAATAGTGGACATCATGGGGCTGAGAGGATTTCTAGAAAAGTGTTGCAATATATTTCTTTTGGCCTACGTTGTTGAGGGATGTAATTGATTTTGTGAAGAATTGTGATCAATGTCAAAGGTTGGGCACTATATCTAGGCCTCATGAGATGCCCCTCAATAATATCCTCGAAGTTTAATTATTTGATGTTTGGGGGATCATTTTTATGGGACTATTCCTACCTTCAAAAGGAAATATGTATATTCTTGTGGTGGTTGATTACGTCTCTAAATGGGTGGAAGCTGCAACTTGTTCAACGAATAATGCAAGAGTAGTGCTGAAATTTTTGAAAAAGAACATATTTTCCCGATTTGGTATACCAAGAGCGATAATAAGTAATGGAGGTACGCACCGTATAAACACTTGGTTTAAGAATCTCCTTGATAGATATGATGTTAGGCACAAGGTGGCCACTGCGTACCATCCTCAAATAAGTGGACAAGTTGAGGTGTCAAATCGGGAGATTAACCAGATACTATAGAAGAATGTGAATGGGAAGCGAAAAAATTAGGATAAGAAGTTGGATGACACAATTTGGGCTTATAGATTAGCATACAAGACGCCCATTGGGTCGTTGATAACGCTCAACTTACACCTCAAATTAGTGTAAGGCGCTTGTTGTCAATATATTTACCCAACTTTGGATTCGGGGTCGAATCCACAAGGAACAATGTGAGTGGCGATTAAACTAGTTTAAAATTATAGCTATAAGTTAAATTCAAACAATCAATATAAAAATATAGAATGGGGGTTTAAGGTTACAGAGAGTTAATTGTCACTTTCAATACTTCAGTGTTTGTAATAAAGATAAATGGGAAACCAGAGCTATGTTCAGCAAGGGTTTCGAAAATTGACAGATACTAGGTAATGGTAGAGATTCTCGGAATGAGTATAACAGCAGAATATCCTTGAGGATTTTACTATCTGAATTATCTCTTGACCTCACCAGACAATCTATTATCTAATTCTCTCAAACTTAGATAACTTATCTATTTCCAATAGGATGTTATCTTAGGTAGATTAATCCATTTATGACATTAATCATAAAATAGAAGATTGGTAGCTTCCGAGTCCTTGTTGATAACTCACGTCCACTAGTCTATTTCTCCGTTAGAAGAAAATAAAACCTAAGGCATAACCTAATGTTTGCAACCACTAGATTTTAGTTAAAACAACAGAATTTCAAGATGTTTTACTACTCTTTGAATCCGTTAAACACCTAGTATCATATCAAACCCTAATCCATGGATCCCACAACTTCGGCTAATGAAATTAGCCACTCATGATTTGATGAATGAAATAACAAGTTGAATTCATGATTATAATGATAAACTTACGAATGGATAGAAAAAACAAGTAGTTCCTCCGATTTAATCACAAGGTAGAAACCCCAAAAATATTTGATACGAAAACACAAGAATATTTTATGAAAGAGAGCAAAAATACGTCTCTCTATTCTTAGAGTTGATGTCTGATAGATGAATTATGAATTAAAAACCCTAAAAGATGCTATCTATACTAAAGCCTAATTAAGGAAATAAAATAACAAAATCACAATTGGGAACAGATTTAGGTGACGACATATTGGTGTTGATCGTCAGGCTTCTGAAGGCATCTTAGATATGTCGTCAGAAGTCATGCCTTCTTAACCTGTTCTATCTCACTCTGAAAATGTCCTCCGATGGCTTACCAGAGGAGTGATGGCATGTAGCAAATGTCGTCAGACCTTCAACTTGTTACACCATGTTCTGTCCCACTTGACGGTATATTCTGATGGCTTACCACACTTGTGACGACATATTGAGAATGTCATCACCTTGATCCAACAACTTTTCTTCACTGTTCTTCTTGACACCTTTTTCTGTTAGCTTACCGCATCTCTGAAGGCTTGTAATAAATGCCGTCAGACTCATATCAACTCACTTGTACTAGATTTTACTTATTTTTGTTCATCTTTCCTATATTTTTCTCCCAACCTTGCTATAACTACAATATCATAGGAAATGATAAAAAATAACCAAAAGTTTCTTAAGACTTCACAATTATTTAGATTTAAAAGCCTCAAATGTGTTAGCATCTGCTCACATATTAGTCGTCTCCATATCACTTGGTTTATGATAAAGCATTCCATCTGCCCATAGAGCGGGAACATCAAGCATATTGAGCCATGAAAAAGTTGAACCTTGAGATGAAAGCCACAGGGGAGAAACAATTATTGCAGCTAAATGAGCTTGATGAGTTTAGGCTTTATGCCTATCAAAATGCCAAGCTATATAAGGAGAAGACAAAAAGATGGCATGATAAACAAATTCAAGAGAGTGTGTTTGAACTCGGACAACTTGTTTTGTTGTTCAATTCAAGGCTTAAGTTGTTCCTGGGTAAATTGCGATCTAAATGGTCTGGACATTTTGAGGTGGTGCAAATGACACCTCATGGAGCTGTGGAGTTGTGGAATAAACAGAAGATAGACGTTTTTGGTGAATGAACAGCGTGTAAAGCATTATTGGGTAGATCATCAGATAAGCACAAAGAGTCCATCACTTTTGTTGAGGAGTGAGTCTGAGCGGATTCATGCCATGACATAAAATAAGGCACTGCATGGGAGGAAACCTATGAATGTAATGTAATAAGATAGTTCATTTTTGTTTTAGTTGTTAGGGAAGAAAAAGATAGCAAAAATACAACAAAAAATATTGGTTCTACGACCAAACCTAAGGTGCTGGGTGGGAGGCAACCCACTTTTTGTTACGTAGTTTGTTGTTTTTGTTGATGTACAGGAGTGAGAACGGAGGTGGCATGAGAAGAAAATAGATGTAAGTGTGGCAGTGTGAGTGGATGCTCTCAAGTAAGTAAATATCCACTTTAGCAAGAATTCAAGGTGGAAAAGAAAAGAGGGAATAAATATTTCCCCTAAGATGCAAAAATCTGTGAGAAAAATAACTTAGCCAAAAATTTTGATGTTAATTCCAGTGTACACTCGCGATAGCCCCACGCGCGAGGCCTAGTTTAGTCAATCCATTTTTGCGATGCGAGGCCCAGTTGGGTTAAGCCAGGGTCGCGATGCGAGGCACAGGCCCATTCAATTTAAACAATCATTTCCACCACTCCTCTATAAATACCCCCTTAAATCACCAAATGCCATTCATTTTTTTACCCTAACAATGCCTTCCCTAAACTCCCAAAAGCAAAATTCTCTCAATTATTTAGTCTTATTCAAACTCACTAAGAGATAGTCATTCTTTTTCATGCCAAGTTTTTTTAGGGAAAATGACTACTCGTCAGCACAAAGGCAAGGTAGCAGCTGGAACTTTTGAGGCAGCATGAAAATGCAATAGGCATACTGCTCGTGTGGCCAGAGCTTCTGTTCTTCCAATCAGGCAAGCTAGAAGATATAGGTCGAGATTGGTTATTAAAGAAGGAAAAAAATGGTATGCTTCACACATAGAGACAAAATATGTAGCTGACCAATTCATTGATCGAGCTAGCCTATTCAAAGAGTTTTCGAGCATGGTGCGAAGGATTGAGGAGTTTCATATAGACTTTTTATTTGAGCAGCCTCATTATTGAAACCTGAGTCTTGTTAGAGAATTTTATATGAATTGGGACCCACGAGCATGTGATTCAAAAGTAAAAATAAGAGGCCAGGTGCTTACTTTCACTCAACATACATTGAACACTCTTTTAGGTACACTAGAACCAGCTACTGAACCCTTGAAGTAGCTAAATATGGAGCTGTCTTATGCACAAATCTACCATCTATTATGTAGAACTCAGTCCATAACTAGGTATATCCGTCATAAATATAGTGGTATTCACTTGACATTACCTTTTGGTCAGATGAACAGGGAGGCCCGCATATAGGCAAAGATTATTTATGCTTGTCTCATCCATGGAAGACACTTCATTGAGGTGACACGTGATAGGGTGTGTCTAATGTATGACCTAATACGTGATGATATAGTATGAATGTAGCTGCTATTATTTTTTCTACTATGAAGAGGGTGTGGTTCCATACAGTGCGTAGGTTTGGATTTGGTGGGTTACTAATGAGGTGGTTGAAATAGGAGGGTGTTGAGGAGAAAGAGGAATATGATTATAAGCTACCAGTGGTCACTCAACCTGTTGATTTGTCCCCTATAAAAGGGGATCGCAGGGACACATGTCTTGTATTGACTATGCTCGAGCATCTAGCTTGGAACGATGAGATCACTACCTGAATGTAAGGGTTTCAGCTTCTACAGTTGTGGATAGGGGAACGCCCAGTGACACAGCAAGAGATTTGAGCTATTGAGCTTTACTATCATCTAGTCCATCATATGAGGACTATGTTGTAGACTGGCCCAGGCTTTTTGGAACTGGTAGATGATGATGTGCCCACTGCTAAGGAGCATCAAATGCAGTATTCAAATTTAGAGTCAAATGAGGAGAGCCATCCAGACTTAGGCACTGAGGCTTATGGGCCAGAATCAGATGATGATATAGAGGAAGAGGACTAGTGACCAAGTAGTTGCTCCGCATCTCATTCTAAGATTATATTGCAAGCACTGGGATAGTGCTTCCTTTTAAGTGTGCTGTGGTGGAAGTCACATGTCTTACTTATTCTACTTATTTCTGTCGCTATCATTATTTCTGTTGGACAATTTTATCTTTATTTTGTGTTTGTTTTTATTAAGTTGATAAGTTGGAAGTATGCTGCAATTTGCCCTAAAGGCATTTTTCGTGGATGGTTTCAATGTGAAGTATTTAATTTCGCCCTTTTTGGTAATTTAAGTTTAAGGCATTTAATTTTGCCCTCTTTGGAAATTCAGTCATAGTTAGCTGCCTTCCCCTATGATAGATGGATGACGACCATCTTAAGGGGAGTTAGTCTTTAGAAGTTGAGAATTGATAAGAACCTTTGATTACGACTTTTAAGGAATACTTTATGTTGGGCCAATTTTTTTTAGTGACTTTAAATGAAGTTGTTTTGAAATAAAAGGAAAAGAATGAGCTATTTTTTGATATTAAATCTCAATAGGTGTAATGCAATTTGATTGGCTTAATGTTGAATTTGACAAAGAACAAGATCGGGAACCATAAGGATCTAATTTAATTCCTTGTAGGTACCGTGAGAGTGAGTATTTGTTTATATTCTACATGTATAAGAATGTCAAGAACTTTCTCGATGTGTCTACAAAGCGAAATAACGGGTGTTTGGTGTAGGAAGTGATTTAGGTATTTCTTTGTTAGCCAAATTTTAAAGACTTTGTTTACCTACCCTTATGCATATCCTTAGTCAGCCCCATTGAGCTTATAGATTGATTTCTTTGGTAGCCTCTTATGTAGCCTAAACCTTTATTTGATGGACCTTGATTCGATCCATAACTCCCAAGCGCTTTAGTGTAGATGATTTAATGAGTAGGAAGAGTGAAATTGAAGTAGAAGAAAGGTGAAACTGAAGCTATAAAGAAATAGTTATTTGTATGTTCAATTGTGATGGTGAGGAGCTATCGAAAATTTGAAAGAACATTCCATTTTTATAGCCCTATTTTTGTTAGAATGAACCTGTTTTGGCCCTGGTCCACCTTGGACATTGTGCACGTCAACCAAGATGAATAGCTTAGGTAGAGGGTGGCTATGATAGGGGTGCATAACAGTAAAGGGGTATGAAGAAGAGCTGAAAAGTGAATCGTGATGAAAAAGAAGTATATATTCCTACCATAGTTTGTGTAATGGCTTAATGAGAGTAGGGATAAAATGAATGCTGTGTGGAAATAATAAGGTGGAAGTTGGGTTGATATAGTGAGATTTTTAATGTCTGTTGACATGTATTAAAGCTCTTACGGAGATTACTCACTATTTCCTAAATAGTTCCTACCGGTACCTTAGCCTACATTACAACCATGTAAGACCTAATTGATCTTATGTTTCAATATCCGACTATTAGAGGAGCAGTACACTAAGGGAAAGCTTATGGTTCATTATCTATCATGTATGAATTCTTTGTTGAGAGTGAATGATTGAACGTTGATATTCCGCTCATGAGAAATATGGAAAATTGAGAAGTGGTATGGGGAAAATTTCTTGTTGTGAGGGTGCATGCGGATGAAAGTCTGGATTACTTATTGCGTTGTTTGATTGAGTGATCTGCTCAAGTTTTCCAACAAATCGTATGTCACTATTGAGATGATGAGTTTTGAAAAAAATTGTTCATGTGCATAAAAGTATTCTTCACATGTTTTAAGATGAAGAGTCATTGTATAAATTGTAGGTACCCAATGCTAGCATAACTCTTGGGTTGTGATGTGAAGCTGAATTAGGTATTATGTTTGTGATTGTTTGAGGATGAACAAGATTCTAAATGTGGGGTGAAGACCTTGGGTGTATTTATATGTCCAATCACCGATTATTACCTATAATAAGAATTGTTCGACGAGCTAAAATGTGTGTTTTTATAGTGTTTTGATGTCTAATTGCATGATGCAGCTGATGGACGTGATTAGTGATGTAGGGTAAAATTCTTGCGAAATTGGAAGAAAGTAGATGCATGATACGAAATAAAAGACAAATGCGGAGGGGGATTTGAGTTGATTGAATAGAAAGGGTATTTTCAATGAAGTTGGGAAGTATACAGTAAAAAAGGGAATCAAGTGGAAAATCTACAACCAAAAAGGATTTTTGCCTTAGCCAATATTTTGGACAACAATTCCAGTGAAAGGTCGCGATAGCCCCGCGACGCGACCCTTGTTTAAGTCAATTCCCTATCGCAACGCAACCCACACAATTGAACACTTCAACATAATTGAAAACACTTTTGGCAAGGATAGTAGTGGCGGAAAGCGGAGAATTCTTTCTTTTAGTTTTTTTATTATTTCTTTTGAAATTCTTTACCTTAATAGTAATTTTGGGTATGATTAATTACTTATTTTTGATATTTAATTCAAACATGAGTGGCTAAATACCCTTGTTCTGGGGTTGAGGCGAAGAACATTATTACTCTTTGATATTCTTTATAGTAGTTTCTTTTTGGATTATCACCTAGGTTGTTCTTAATTTCTTGAGCTTACTATTTTAATGCTTGGACACCATTAGAATAAATTTATATTTCTATGTGAATCTAGGAGGAGAATCGTAGATTAGAACGAGGAAATTAAGGAGCAAGGTTCTTACCCTTTTATAAAATAAGGGGTTTGAATTAGCATCTAGGATAGAGATATACCTAGAAGCCTTGTTTGGTTCAATTGCAAGAAGAGTACTTAATGAATCTAGAAGAATTTTTGTATCTCTACGGGATTTGTAGCTGCAATATTCAATAGATAAAATATTTGAGGTCAGGAGAGAAAAATCGTTGCCTAAACCTTGCAAACCAACAACCTGATAACCAATTGGACTACTATAAGAATGGAGATTTGTATGATTGTTCGAAAAGCCTCAACCCTGGAATTCTTATCATTATTGTTTACAACCTTTGCTTGCCTTGCTTTAGTCATAAATTTTTATTTCTAATTAATTAATTTGAATTTTTATTCTCACGTTCAAAATCATCTTGATAAATTCACAACACTTGATACTCATTGTCTAAATCTAAAAGTTGATTATCTAAATCACTATATTACTTGTACGATTATGTGCACTTGCGTGTGCATCTGAGTCACAACAACTACCTCCAAAATTAATCACACAAGACCTTAGCATATCCTTCAAAGTATGAATGGTCCGCTCTTCCTATCCGTCCGTGTAAGGGTGGCATATGGTGCTAAGGCTCACCGATATAACCAAGACTTGCTAAAATGAATGCCAAAAGCAAAAAGAGAACAACGTACCTTGATAAAAAATAATGAAAAATGGAGCACCATGAAACTTAGTGATCTCCTAAATAAACAACTTAGCATAATCTTTTCCAGAGTAAGTAGTCCTCACAGGCAAAAAGTGAGCAAACTTAGTCATCATATCCACAACGACCCAAATTGAATCAAACTGATTACTAGTCCATAGAAGACCAATAATAAAATCCATGTTGATCAGCTCCCACTTCAACATGGGGAATCATTCTCTTGAGATAGGCCACTAGGCCTCAAGTGCTAAACCTTCACATGCTAACACACCATACACTTATCTACAAAGTTAGCCACATACCTTTTCATATTGTTACACCAATAAATATCTTTCAAATTATGATACATATTTTTCAAACTAGGATAAACTATAAACCTTTAATCATGAGGCTTAATGAAAATCCTTTCTCGCAACCCATTAACATCCAGCACACACAACCTACCTTAGTACTGCAAAATGCCATCACCACCAATCATAAAAGCCATAACCTTCTGCTAACCCACATCATCCTTAATCTACATCAAGGTAGGGTCCAAGACCTGTTTCTTCTTCACTTCAGCACGAAGAGATGACTTTATGACCTTTTGACCTATAATACCTCCATCCTTAGAATATAAAATTCAATTATTGGCTCGTTTAGCTGTACAACCTCAAGGACAAGCCATTCAAACCATAGGTTTTAGTGGTATAGATAGGGCAGCTAGCCTACGAACGCAGGATTTTCTTAAATTGGATCCCCTCACATTCACGTGATTAGATCTTAATAAAGACCCACAGGACTTTATTGATCAATTCCAAAGGGCTCTAGATGTAATGTAAGTATCAGGTAAAGAAACAGTTGAGCTAGCAGTATATAGATTCAAAGGGGAGGCTATATTTTGGTATAAAGACTGGAAATGATCTAGGGGTATCAATGCACCTTTAGCTACTTAGAAAGAGTTCAAAGAGGCATTTCTTGATCATTATCTTCCATTTGAGATTTAGAGGCCCAAGAAAATTAGTTCTTGAATCTTCGCCAGGGGAATATGAGAGTGAGAGAGTACAACCTCCAGTTTAACTCTTTGGATAGGTATGCTCCTAATGTAGTGGCTACTATGGATGATAGAGTTCATCGATATGTGGATAGATTGGACCCATATCTATTTAGAGATTGTACTATTGCTAATTTGAAAAAAGACATGGACATATCAAGGATACGAGCTTTTGCACAAAAAATGGAGGATTAGAGGAAAAGAAGAAGACCATAAGAATTGGAAAGAGGGTATTCTAAAAGAGCTAGATCTATGGGGCAGTTCATGGGATCCCAAGGTGATTTTAGGCCTCGGTTTTCTAATAGATCACCTAGGCCATTATCTTTTTATCCTACATCTAGTTCTTCACCACAATTTCAAGGGTCCAAAGGCAACCAGTTTGGACAAAGAAGTGAGAGTCAGAGTTCAGAAATAGCGGGGTATCAAGATCCAGGGAGTGTAATCCGATTAAGGCATCCTTGGAATTCGAGTAAAAAATATGGAAAGATTTATTTAGGTACATGTTGGTTTGGGATATATTCTTGCTTTTGGTGTGGTACATCAGGACATATGATCAGAGAATAACCTTAAAGAGGCATAGGTGGTATGGCATAACCAACTTGATCAGCCGTTGCTTCATCATCATGAGTGCCTTTTTCAGGTAGAGGTGTACAACGTATGGGTCGTGGTAGAGGCACTGAAGGAGAAGCTAGCTCTAGTGGAGTTCAGAATCATACATATGCTTTAGCAGATCGACAAAATTCAGAGGCTTCTCCAGATGTGGTTACAGGTACATTTTCCATATTTTCTCATGATGTATATGCATTAGTTGATCCAGGTTCTACATTATCATATGTCACTCTATTGGTTGTTGGGAAGTTCAAAAGAACACCAGAATTGCTAGTTAAGTCATTTGAAGTATTTACATCGATTGGTGAATTTATTATAGCTAGAAGAGTGTATCAAAATTGTATAATAACTATTTGTGGTCGTGATACAATGGCTGACCTGGTTGAGTTAGAAATGGTAGATTTTGATGCTATAATTGGTATGGATTGGTTGGCTTCTTGTTATGCCACAGTAGATTGCCAAACTAAGAAGTTGTATTTGTATTTTCCTAAAGAGGCAATCTTTGAATGGGGGGGTAATATTGGCACGCCAAAAGGTAAATTTATTTCTTATTTTAAGGCACAAAGGATGATTTCCAAGGGTTACATATATCATCTAGTAAGAGTGAGAGATACAGATATGGAGCCACAAACTCTTCAAACTATTCCAGTGGTAAATAAATTTGCTGATATATTTCCTGAAGATCTTCCAGGTTTGCCACCAGAACGAGAAGTGGAGTTTGGTATTGATGTAATTTAGATACTCAACCAATCTCAATTTCTCTATATAGAATGGCCCTGGTAGAATTACGGGAGTTAAAAGAGCAATTAAAAGACTTGCTAGAAAAAGGATTCATAAGGCCTAGTATGTCCCCATGGGGCGCATCAGTGTTATTTGTGCGTAAGAAAGATAGCTCATTGAGAATGTGCATTGACTACCGATAACTTAATAAGGTGACTATTAAGAACAAATATCCCCTTCCAAGAATTGATGATTTATTCAACTAGTTGTAAGGCCCTAAGTGCTTTTCAAAGATTGATTTAAGGTCAGGTTACCACCAAGTGAGGATCAAAAAGAATGATATACCCAAGATAGCTTTTCGAACATGGTATGGTCATTATGAGTTTCTAGTCATGTCCTTTGGACTAACTAATGCACCCACAAATTTTATGGATTTGATGAATAGGGTGTTCAAGACATTCTTAGATGTGATCCTGATAGTTTTTATATATGATATTCTGGTTTATTCGAGATAAAATGAGGACTATGCCAGTCACTTACGACAGGTGTTACAGATTCTTCGTGATCATAAGCTATATGCAAAGTTTTCCAAATGTAAGTTTTGGTTAAAATCTGTGGTATTCTTAGGTCATATTGTATCCAATGAAGGAATAAAGGTTGATACTTAAAAGATAGAAGCCGTGAAAAACTGGCCAAGACCTATAACGCCTACGGAGGTTCATAGTTTCTTGGGGTTGGTAGGTAATTATAGAAGGTTTGTTGAAGGATTTTATTCAATTTCTACACCTTTAACAAAGCTAACACACAAAGCATCCAAGTTCCAATGGAATGATGAATGTGATAGAATTTTCGATGGTCTGAAGAATAAGTTGACTTTTACACCTATATTAGTACTTCCAGAAGACACATAAGGGTATGCAGTGTATTGTGATGCTTCAAGAATTACATTAGGGTGTGTATTGATGCAGCATGGTAAAGTAATAGCATATGCCTCAAGACAATTGCAGCCACATGAGAAAAATTATCCAACGCATGATCTGGAGCTAGCAGCGGTTATATTTGCCATAAAGATATGGCGTCACTACTTGTATGGGATTCATGTTGACATATATATTGACTGCAAGAGTTTGTAGTATATCTTTAATCAGAAGGACCTAAATTTGATGCAGCAGAGATGGCTTGAGTTATTAAAAGACTATGATGTTGATACCTTATTTCATCCAGGAAAAGCAAATATGGTAGCTGATGCATTAAGTCATAAGTCTATGGTGGTCACTTATGGGTAGTCTATACAAGGACGAGGGATGACTAAGGATCTACACCAACTAGCTGATTTGGGGGTTCTCCTTCTTGAAATCAAGATGAGGTGCTTATTGTGCATAATGCTATGGAATCTTCACTAGTAGCTGAAGTAAAAGAGAAGCAATATGCAGATCCCATTCTATTACAGCTTAAGGAGAATGTGCAATGTGGTATGACAAAGGCATTTGAACTTATGCAAGAGGGAGTACTTCGGTGCCATAATAGATTATGTATGCCTAATATAGACGGGCTAAGAAAGAGATTTTGATAGAAGCATATCATTCTAGGTATTTCATCCATCCAGGGTCAACAAAAATGTACCATGATTTGAAAGGGATTTATTAGTAGGGTGACATAAAGAAGAATATTGCAGAGTTTGTAGCCGAATATCTAAATTGTCAAAGAGTTAAAGTAGAGCACCAAATGCCTGGGGGTTATATGCAATGTATAGATCTTCCAATATAGAAGTGGGACATGATCAACATGGATTTCATCACTAGTTTGCCTTGTACATTTCGAAGGTTTGATTCCATATGGGTGATAGTTAATAGGCTTACCAAATTAGCACACTTTATATCGGTTAGGACCACTTACATAGTTAAAAAATATGCAAAATTATACATTAAAGAGATAGTTCGGCTGCAGGAGTTCCAATCTCTATTATATCAGTTTGAAGAGCTCAATTTACTATAAATTTTATGAAGTCTTTCCAAATAAATTTGGGAATACAAGTGATTCTATGTACAACTTTTCACCCTCAAACAAATGGAAAAACAGAACGTACTATTCACAAACTTGAATATATGCTACGACCTTGTGTATTGGACTTTAAAGGTAGTTGGGATGATCATTTACCTCTCATTGAGTTTGCCTACAACAATACCTATCATTCAATTATCAAAATGGCACCATATGAAGCTTTGTATGAAAGAAAGTGTAGATCACCAATTGGATGGTTTGAAGTGGGTGAAACTACCTTATTCGGACCAAATCTTGTTTATCAAGTTATGGAAAAGGTTAAAGTGATCCAAAAGCTGCTAGAAATAGCCTAAAGTCAACACAAGTCATATGTAGATGTTAGAAGGAGGGGGCTAGAGTTAGCTATAGGTGATTGGCTATTCTTGAAGGTGTCACCAATGAAGGGGTTTATGAGATTTGGTAAGAAATGAAAACTAAGTCCACGTTATATAGGCCCAGAAAAGATTATTCGGAGGTTTGGCCAAGTCACTTATGAATTAGAGCTACCCCAAGAGCTCTTAACAGCTCATCTAGTATTTCATGGCTCAATGCTTCAAAAGTTCATAGGAGATCCATCTCATATTATTCCTACTGAAGATGTACAAGTTACAAAAGATCTTAACTATGAAGAAATATCTATTTCTATCCTATATCGACAAGTTAAAAGGTTAAGGGATAAAGAAATAGCTTCTGTAAAAGTACTTTGGAGGAACCAACAAGTAGAAGAGATAGCATGGGAAGCTGTAGAAGCGATGAAATATAAGTACCCCCATTTGTTCAAATACAAAGAGAAAGTCCAAGATCCTGAATTAGAGCAATAACAAGTAAGTGTAATATATAAGTACTATGTGATAATAGGGATATTAAACTTAGGCTTGAACTTGTTTTGGTTGGATAGTTATGCTAACATTTGAGGACAAATGTTCCTAAGTGGAGAAGGATGTACCATCCCATATTTTTCTTGTACTTGTTCTAATTATATGGAAACTTGGTATAGCCTTGTGGTATATGTAATGGATGAGATTTTTTATGCAAGTATTAATGGTGTAGATGGAATTATAAATGCTGCCCGTACAATTTAATATGATGTGACCAAGTTAACGTCGATACGACTATCTAAACATGGGATCATAAGCTAATATTTGGATGTAAAGTTTAAAGTGACCAAGTGTTTATAAGTTGAAAGTTAGATTAAAGGGATTAGGAGCTGGAAATAGAATAAAATATTGAGGTACTTTCTTGACTTAATTAAGCTAGTAGATGAGTCACCTACTTAAGCTATTCGGACCAAATTAATGGACCCATGGATATGGACCAAATTTGGGCCTATACTAATGTACTCATTTGGGACCAAATTGAATAAAAGAGGAAGAAAATAAATAAATTGACCAACACACAAATTTGCCAAAGGTCTAAGTTAATTGAGCCCAAAATAAGAATTTAAGTAAGCAGGTGCATCACCTACTTTGAAAATTTGGGCAGCTTGAACCCTTAAGTAGGTCCATCACCTACTTGGACTAATTTGACCAATTTTAAGGTCCAAAATGCATCTAAGGAGGTGAACAAAATAGGGCCTTTATAAGGCCAAGTTGCTAGTAATTTTACTTTATTTCTAAGTCACAAAAAAGAGTATATTTCACAAAATCTCTCTACTCTCTCTAAAACAAGGAGCAGCCCTAAAATTCCTTCTAGGGTTCTTAAAAGGAGTGGAGTTTTCTTCTTATCAGTTAAATTTGTTCTCCTTGTATGTGAATTTGAAAGATAATTATGGATGTGTTGTTATTGAGAGCTAAAGAGATGATGAGTTCAATAAGTGATTGCTATAATAAAAGGGATTTGGGAATGTTTTATGGACTGTTTTGTATGTATCTATTATGGGCTACCAAGTTGATTTGGAGAAAAGTGTGATCAGTTTGTAACGAAATATAAAAGAAAGGTGTGGTGGTATACCACCGAACTAATTATTGCATTTGTTTGCTGCCTAATTTTTTTGCGTATTATTTGGAATGTGTAATGAAGACAAGGTTGTGAACCTTATAAGGACATGCATGGTATGTGGGTGTAATTGGGAGAGAAAAGGGTTAAAATAACACCCTTAATTGATAAATTAAGAGCTTACTGCCCGATTACTATTTTGGTGAAGTTAAATGAGCCACACATGTCGATTGGTTGCTAATATTAGTTTACCATATCTTCTATTATAGATAAGTAATCTGAACGGATGGAAGTCAAGTTTGGTTAGTTTCGTAGTTATATAATCAGGTAAGTAAGGAATACTCTATTTTGCACTCCTTGGCATGAAATTGGACATTTGGTCCATCAATATTAAATTATGGAATCAACACTGGTTTGGCTTTGGATAAAACTATGAAACTCGTACAAAGTCTTCACAAATCGTTACCAAAGTCATACTCTGCCAATGAGCTCAAAATTCAGAAATTTTAGAGACAAAAATTGAGGGTATTACAGTTCAAGTTTGTGCATATATAGATTTATATTTATTATTGGAATTAGTAGGTTGATGATGATAATGAGTATTTGAAATCCTCTATCGATACAAGATCGATGTATATGGGTACTCATAAACCCTCTAGGGGTCCTTTCTTTCTTGAGCATTGAGTAGAAAAAGAGTGGTCACTATAGGTCCGACCTTCGTGAGCCATCAATCTATAGAAGGTGTATACATTGAGTTACATTATTGTAATTGGTGTGGTTATAGTAGTATATATATACTTTGTTTTCATCCTTGCATGCCTATTACCTGTCACCGGTATGTGCCTATATCTATCAGCCTTCTGGAGGGTTGCATAGGTATATGTGATGAGTATTGGTTGTAGTGTATTATGTGTTGATTGGAACTTCTGAGTTATGGGTCCCGATTTAGGTATTATTTGTCCGAGCTATCTAGGTACTTTATTGTTATTGTCATTATGATTTCATGATAGGTTTATTATTGGCCTGGTACTGAGATTCAAGGTATGATCCTAATTTATTTCTCGTTCAACTATTTTATTTTGGATAATTATCTCATGTTCAAATGTATGGAGTAGGGATTTTGATTATATTTGCACTTGTTCCTATGGTTGGGAGGCCTTAAAATGCCAATATTACTACTTTATGTCGTACCATTGAGTTAGCATTATTTATGCATATACATATGTATATATTTATATATATAGATGTGGTATTACTGTATATCCCTCTCTTCCCTTATTTATTCAAGTTGTATATCCATTCCTTGGCCTTGTATACTATAATATATCCTTTTTCTACTCTTTATTTGTATATTAGCTAGTGATATATGGTGTAGTGCTTATGTCCAAGAGTTTTGCTAGAATAGGATAGTTTGTCCTTATTGCCTTCTTATATTTACTATGTTGGTTCTCTTGAATATCTAGGTGTAGTTTACCTTCTTTCATGTTATTTATATTTGTATTATCTTTGGAGCTCAATCGACAGTTACCTATTGAGTACCATAATATGTTTCGTACTTATATATACTTTCCCAGCCTGTAGATCACGTTACATATTCTTTCCATTATGTTCTGCATCATGTGGAGTAGGATAGTTTAGAGACATAGGGTGAGCTCCTATCATTTGGAGTGTTAATATTCTCCCTTATATGTTCTAGACTAATCTCGATGCTGTATTTAGAGATCGACTGTATCAGTATATTCATTTAGTACTTCATTTTGTAGTCTTATTATATTAGAAGCTCTTGTATTGATTCCACTAGGTTTTTAGACTATCTTATATATATATATTAGTCTTTTATTACATTTATTTTGGATTCTTTCTTCATTTCTCTTGGTAGTCTATTACAGGTAGTTCCAGACTACAGGTTGGCTTACCTAGGTTATAATTGGTAACATCATGACTTGAGAAATCCGGTTTTGACATAATGTGATTAGCCACAAGGGCACGGAAAAATGTTAGACCTTCTAATATAGTGAAGCAGAATACAAGTCTAACTATAGTATGACAATGGATCAATTGAAGGATAACCACACATCCGATGAGCCATCAATTGAGTCATCCGTAGTGAGGCAACTTTTATAATTAAAATTTTAAATCCCATGTTTCTAGAACCTATAAATACCTATTCAAGGATTTAGAATAGGTTTCTTTTGACATTTGAAATATTTTAACACCTCATTTTTTCGTAGATTCGATAATTTGTTTACATAATGCATCTAGAATATTTTCACCCATATTTTCTCTGAAGATTTGATAATCTGGTTTACATAATGCTACTTTATGTTAATTTCCAAGGATCGAAAGTTTTAATTCTTCTTTGTAAGTTTCAAAGTTTAAATTATGAAATACATTACCTTCATTTTCTTTTAATCATGAGTGGCTAAAGCCCTATAAATAGGGTTTTAGGATTCTTGGCTGAATATTTAATCTATGGTTAATGTTGGTGTGAATTTGGATTATATTCGTAATTGTATTGTTCCTTAATTTATAAAAAATTTTCAATGGTTTCAAACATTTTAAAAAGCCTAGGGTTATCTTGCTAGAACAAAGAGGTTAAAATTAGGGAAAAGAGTTAAAAATGGGAATTCGGGGTATCTAATGTCCATATAATAAAGAATGCTCTAACGAGATTATTCACTTGTAGCCATAAACAAATTATATCTCCATCACTTTAAGTTCAAAATAATTAAAGGGATAATCACCTATTAAGGTTGGGAAATACTTTGGTGAACTTTTGGATTCGATTGTTTTACAATTACTTGTATTTATCTAAGTTTACTATTGACTTTATTTTAAAGTGAATGGAATCCAAGATGAGCACAATATTTGTTCTTCTATCTATTGATTAAAATTTGTGAATTAACTTTGGCTAACTAAAATAGGTTGAAATTGGTTGTTAAAATTTACTTATAGACCCCCCATTTCATGGAAATCATTGACTAATTATCACATAAGTCATATGTAACTTAACTTTTCACCATATTCCCTGTGGGATTCGAACCTAATCTTTTTTGGTTTATATATTTGACAATGGCTACTTATACTTTCTTAATAGATTTGTAGTTTGAATGTATCAAATATTGGAGTCATTGCTAGGGAATATAGTTATCAATTAAGGTTATGTATTTATTTGAGTTTTAGTCCCATTTCCTATTTTTACTTTTATTTGTTGTTTTTGTTGTTATAGCTTATTATTTGTATTCGATGCTTAGGTAAACCTCAAAGATCCTACAATCCCGAGCTGAATGGAACTTTTAGTAGAAATATATATGCACAACAATAGGAACCAAAAAGACTTGTTACACTTGATGCTACCCAATTGAACCTACAGAATACGAATAGACCCGGTCATGTACCAAATAATGATAATGAGGATTTAGGTGATGACGAGTTAGGTGATATTATTGTTGGGCAGTTTTTGGAAATGTTTCTCAGGAAAACAAAACTCAGTGACAAAAAGGTTGAGGCATCAATAACCTGCATTGAACTTTAACTTTGATGATGATGACGATGCTGATTAAGATCGGGATGGTGCCACTGCAACCATTATCCTACTACCACTAGCTCATAGAATGATGTTTATATCACTAGGACAATTATTCATTTTCTAAATCTAAAGGGTTTATTTAGAGGTTTCATGGTGATAATCCAAATATGCACTTGGTCAACTTCATAAACATATGCAAGTCCTTTGGTTATCCATGAGTTAGCCAGAATACAATATGGTTAAGGTTATTTCTGTTATCTCTATCTGGGAAGGCAAATTTGTGGTTAATTAAACATGCACCCAACTTTATAACAAACTAGAGGTAGTTGAAAGAAGCTTTTCTAGAAAGGTTCTTCTTCCTTCCAGGATGTTATAGATGAGCGACAAGATTAGCAACTTTACGAAACTATCAAATGAAGCACTACATGAGACATGACTTAGTTCAAGAAGAAACAGAAATAATGTCTAACCATAGGTTGAATAATAAGAATTTGATGGAGACATTTTATAGGTCTCTGAACTCGTACACTAAGACAATAGTTGACAATGCAACTAAAGGTGATTTCATGAAATACAATTTCATAGATGAAACTATTATACTTGATAGGCTGATCAAAATAAATTGAGCTTGGCATATCAAGGATTTTGAGTAGCAATTATACATATACAACATGTATATTGATATCGATCAAACTACACCTTTTTAGAAGGATAAAGCGGCCAATGCCAAAATATAGTAACCTAACTAGGTTGGGGTCAATTGTATAGGGAATACATGGAATATCTCTCAAACTTGCTGAATTCATCGAACAGTACAAAAAAAGTAAATGGGGGGATTTGCTGGAATGGTAAAAGTCAAAAGAATTAGATACTTTTGCTTATAAACAATCTAAGACGAACACTAGGCTTGTCTTCCACTGGATTCTAGCTCCATAGATTTATTGTGAACTGCCGAACTATTCCATTACTATACATGTAGAATCCCCAAGTTATGTATCACCAACTGTCTTGTGGACTCATTAGCAAATCTCACTCTTTTCCTTATGAGTCTCAGAGTGTCGTGTTAATAACCCTTGCCTTGGATCCCAGATTAACTATTACCTTTTGAGTCGCAAGTTATTAGATGAAAGATAATTATCTTAAGTAGATGAAGATGATTAGCCCAGATAGACAATTAACTTCAAATTATAGTTCAGATCTCCTTTTCCTAATCTCTACTTCTCTTTTGAAGTAAGTAGTGAATATAGGCAGTTTATTAATGTTGGCCACCGCTAAGAAATCAATTAAATCAAAGAAACCATAATGCATGCAAGAATCTTTATTTGGAACGACTTGGCACTACCTCTACTTTGTTTATCTGCTAGGATTCTAACAATCCTAGCTAATGAAATTAGATGCTAATAGTTGTGAAATAATTGATGGAATTTATAGGCAATAACATAGAACTAATCTCATTATAATGAAAGAATAAAACCCAAAGTATTATATCAATTATTGTATCAAAAACCACTAACACAAGAATCCTAAGATCATAAGTAAATCTTGGAGTCAAAAGATATTTGTAAGTGTAAGCTTATCCGCAGAGGGCATTCCTTATCCTCTATTCACATATATTAAATAAAAATGTAAAAAAGATATTTATATATTACATGGAAACCTAGAAATAAAATCCAAAATAAAATAGGAAAACTTGAGTCGTTGGCCACCTATGAAGCCACATACGGGCCGTAGGTGGCACCTACGGGCCCATAGATGGGCCCACATAAGTAGAAGACCTCTTATGAGGCTTCAAACTAACTATAATTCAATTTTTTTCACCTGTGCCCTACCTACATATAAAACCCTGGGTTTTTTACGTTTAAAATGTTTCCTAGATTTCTAGTATCTGGACAAGTTTCGACTAGGGGGAATGAGTCATACATTGGGGAATGAGTAAAATCAACTGGTCGTATGCCAACCAAATTTGGTTGGTGGGTTGGATTTGGTTTTTGGTATGGATACAACTTGGGTAGAATAAGCATGTCATATCGGAGGATACAAATTGTTTGGTTACTTTACTTAATCATAGACTTGGAAACTTAAGTTAGATTTGAGTATGAGTGGCTCACCATGAGCCATAAGACATGGTATGATTTGTACCAGGGACTCGTATGATGGACAATATTCAATCCTTTAGTGATTCTATTCTTCTAGGGGTACGGGTAAAGGGTACTAGTTATATAATTGGATACAATTTGGTTTAGGGTAAGTCATACCTTGGACAGTGTTAGGTCCAAGAGGAAGGCCTAGGGTATGAGTAGTGGGTACCACTCATACAGGAGGATACAGTTCGTATGGGTCTATCGTACCCCTGACATGATTTTTATGTAGTTTAAGTGAGGGCGATCTGGATATTTCACCGCTTAACCTAAAAAGTTCCCATGACTTTTAAGTTACTTAGGAGATTATTTTCCCTATTATTCTATTCATTAACAATTGGAAAACACTTTTTAATCCTCTTTAAAGTTCTTGGGCAAAGAAAGATAGGGTTTCAACTTAAGGATTAATTTGGGGCTTGTGTTGGTGATTTCTCTCCATTATTTTCTCAATTAAGGAATGTACTCTTCTCTCATTGTTAGTTTCAACTACAGGCATGGTTTTATATAATATTTTCATGGTACAATTTATTGTAAGGTTTTGGGGTTTTCAAATATATATGGATGTTTAGGTTATAATGGCTTGCTTATGGTTTTCCCATATTTTAATTATGTTTTTAGATATTTAATGGTGGTTTTGGATAATTGGTTGCATGGGAATGGTCACATGGTAATTGTTTTTGGTTTTGGAAATACTATGTGCCCAACATGTTTGATAAAATGCCAATGATAATGCTTTTACTATATTATTAAATTTTTAATGGAACTATTGCATGGTTTGAACTTTGGTAATGCAACCCTAAATGGTTTAAATGGTTTGGAATCGTTAAATGGAATGGTTTGGTGTTCATGATTATGGTAAATTGAATATCCTTGTGGCATATAATGGAATCCCCCATGTAAACATGCTAATGGACAACTTGTGGGGTATATGGGACTCCCCCAAGAAAATATAATGGAACACTTGTGGGATACATGGGACTCCCCTAAGTTTACTTGGTAAATGGGTACACAGGAATCCTTTTTAACTTAAAATGTTGGCTAAGGACAATACTTGCATATTATAGTTGGTATGACGATACCACTATTAGTAGCCTTGTTTAATAATAAATTTAATAATGGATTGGTTAGATAAAAATAGTCTTAATTGGGTTGTAATAGCGGGGTGTGATAGCTAATCCTGAATGTGGGAGTTTAATGAATGAACACTGTAAACTTATGTTTGCTGACATGAGGGGATGGTCACGGCGACCATTTATGATACTATGAGGTACAGGAGAATCTTTAAGTACAATGTACATATGTGTCATGGAGAGCAGAGGGTACTTGGGAATCTCCTACTACTATGATATCTGTAGTTCATGCGGCTACTTTCATTGAGGCCTATTTACGGGATTACACAGGAACCGTATAGCCCATGGGTGATTATAGAAGGTTAATCTGCACATACCCAGGTTAATGGTTTTTATGCATATGGATGGTTTACTTAGTTTTACAGTATGGAATCATTTTATCCTTATTATGAGCTTATGCTAGCATTCACCTGCTAACCCATCTTGGGCGGTTGTATCCCCACGCGATGTATGAACTGGCCGTTCTACTTCACCTACATAGTATTCAGATATCGGGATCAACTTTTGGATTGAAATGGTAAGCTTCCATCTTTTTGGAAGGCTCTATTTCATGTTATGGTCATTTTTAGATACTTTAGTTATTTTATTTATATTAGTTTTGGATATGGGTGGGGGAATGTCCTAATCAAATATTGGTTTTCTTTTGGTTAGAGGCTTTTATGGAACTACTATGGGTTGGCATGGGTGGAATCGATATTGGTGTTAACCTTTGTATTGACATTAGTATTGGGGCTGACACTGGTTGACTATATTCTTGGTTGTTCCATCCTCTTTTATTTTTGGATTATATATTTATTATGAAACTTATATGATTATGGTTTGGTTTGGTATTGGGTATTGGTGGGTATTGGGCGGTTGGGATTATTTGGGTGGTCAAAGTCATAGACCCATCCTAGAGTCTTGGATTTTACAATAATGATATCTTGTTATATGTTCGGAATTCATCTGACTCAGGGTATGTGTTGGTTGGTTGGGTTGGGTAATGGGGGTGGACTGTAGTCCCAGTTAGACTTGGTATGACCATTACGATAAGGCCCTAGTTTGGGTCGTGTCAAGTTGGTATTAGACCTTTAGGTTTATGATCAATTAGGATTCCACAAAGGCGTGTCTAGTTGAGTTTCTTTTAGGGGTGTGGAGAAGGTTGACTTAATCTCCGCGGAGCATATCTATGTGGAAATATGGTAGATACTTTTGACTTTTGTAGTATGATGCAGTCGTATTCCCTCTGGGCCGCCATGGCATCTTTTCTCTCCCATACAAACTTGGCGATATCGAACTCCTTTTTTTCATCTATGGAAGCTGGATATAATAGCATTGGTATGGATGGACGAGGTGGGATGGTGAAAAAGGGCTGGACTGAACCTTGTGAAGGGTATGTTTTAGGAACTACCATCGTGTTTTGGGCATTTTAGAGTTTAGCATGATTGTATTCCAGGAGATGGATTTGTTCTTCTAACGAGGCCATTTCTTTCCATTTTTTTCAAAAAAACATAGCATCTAGGATCCTATTGGGAATTTTTTAGACTGCATTATTTGTAGCCTACTTTCCAGTGCTCTGATAAGTATGGCATGTTGAAGGGCAGCTGAAGCAACATTCGATTGGATATCAGATGATGATTTTGGATCTTGGGTCTGGTTATCCTCTTCAAATTGGTGGCTTAATGGGTAAGCATCTCTGTGAATAGACGTAGAGAGGGGCGTTAGAAGCTTCTCAGGTGGAGTAGCTGCAATAGCTCTTTCTCTACAAATTCTACAGTCACAATCAGCCTTCCATAGGTAATGCCCTGAGAAAGGGCATTTACACCACATCAGACTACGACCCTCGTGATTGAAGTTCTTTATCTAATCATGCTGTCTTATAAAGCTAGTAAGGAACTTCAGGATAGTATCAGGGTCTTTTACATCCGAAAGATCATCATTTTGGTTGTATATAGGGATGTAGAAAGTGGTTTTGGGTGGCCCTTTGAGATAGTGGTGGTCAGAATCATCAGTAGAGCTGAAGGGTTGAGGATGTACTCTTAATTTCTCATATGTAGTGACCCATGAACCTGGGATAATGCTAACCAGTTCATCCTTAGATATGTTTCTCGGGATCTTGATGTACTATGTGGCTTTATCAGTTGTATCAATGGTCAAGAATAGAGAGTTCTTGCCACTTGAAGGAAACAGGTTCATGTCATGGTTCTAAATATGCCAAGCTATCTAATAGTGGTGAGTTGCCTAATCGGCATCTCTGTCATGCTGAACATCGAGAATCTGGACCTGGACCTTCAACGCCTTCATTATATGTGGATAAGCTAATGGTATGCTGAAGTCAGGGAGCATGGTGACAAAGACTGTACCATTATCCAAAATGATCTCCGATGTACTTAAATTCGCATGTTGGTACTTATTAAATCTAGTATCAAGAAAATAAAGATGTGCCACAACTGGCCGGCCTTTTCCCCTAATATGTCAAACCAATTCGTATAGCACCAATATCGAGATGAGTAAATCCAAGACTTTCCCATTGCTTTGGAAAGTTCTTTGGCATCTGTAGTGATATGAACTGTACTTTTGGAGTTACCAGAATAGTATACTGAACAAGTGGTGTAGCAGCAATATATTCCTTAACTCCTTTCCACTTCTCTTAAACCATAGAGTGAATCTTCATCCATGGATTGCATATCTTTTTAGCAACAGCTGAGTATGGGTTCTATAAAGGTGTGGTACATATCTATTATTGTGATGGAAACACCTCTACTTCGTATGTATAGTCAAGTTTACAAGACAACGTATTACTAGGTGTGGTTGACATATTTATCTTTACACAATCGTTGTGTAAGGACTATGTGGTAGACATATTTTTGGTTTTTTCTGGACTATAACGACTTGATATATTTTTTCTAAAGATCTATATAAAATACTCAATAAAATGAAAATCTTTTTGTGATTTTGTGGACAATAAAACTCTATTATTTGTGCTAAAAGTCTAAGGACAAAACAACACAAATATTTGTCCTAAAATCTAAGAAAGTAACTACAACTTGATTATGTACAAAATGTAAAATACTATATTGGAAAATACTGACTTTGACAATTAAATGAAACTATGACTCTACTATGTATAGGAAATGAGTAGGAAAACTTGGAAGCGAAAGCTAAGGACAGATCTAAGAGTAGTAGGTTGGACTAGAAAGAAGTAAAAACAAAAAAAAAATAAAAATGTAAAGCTGGCTTACGTGTTTGCAATCAGTAGAGATGGATGCAAACTCCTTCTTCTTCCCAACCTTTAGGAGTGGGGATGGCTCTGATACCAAATAGATGGGGAGGCAGAGGGGCATGGAAGACTATTGTAGAGAGAAGTCAGGCCGACAGGCAGCAAACCTTAAGCTTTCCAACATGAAAGGCGGTTTCACGACCATATAGGTGGTACACCATACGAAATCAATGCTTTTGTCAAACACCACAGACACAATGACTACCTTTCCGACAGGTTTCAACAAAATAGAGGCGGTATACCTTAACAAGTTAAAGCTTTCGTCAACCCCACAGACATAGAGACTAACTTTTCCAACATGACAAGCGATTCACGTCTATATAGGCAGTATGCCATACGAAATCAAAGCTTTTAATCGAAAAGCCCTAGCTTTCCTACGACTGAGATACGCATCCGTATAAATGGTTTTACTTTTAACTACAAGGCCTTCATAACCCTTAATGGGATGCTTGACTTTGGAACTACAAGCTACAAATCAAGGATTGTTTGCCTCGACAACAAAGCCTTTGCAACCCAAAAAAAGGATAGCTTTACTTTACCAGTCTTAGAACACATAAGATCCTTTGTCTCCTTAGTACACAATTGTTCTGTATTTTCCTAAAATAGGTCTTACAATGGTTCTCCTTGGCATGTTGCCCTCAAAACGGCTGTAGAACAAAAAGTATGCTAAGGCAGACCCCGGATCTGCGTGTTCTTTCTTAGATTTTGAATCTTTTTGAAAAGCTATGGCATGGACTAAGCAAATTTCATTTCATATACATGTAAAGGACTTAGACATCTGTGTCATGTGGAAAAATACAACTTCATTATACATGGAAAGTACTTAGACATCTACGTCACGTGAATAAAGCGAACTTTATTTCATAAACATGGAAAGTAACTTTGGGGTGACATTGTTTCCATAGTAACAAGATAGCACTTCGACATAGTATTTATGTACCCCCTACTCTGACCTAAAGGATCAAAGTACCCATCCCTTTGGAAGAGAGAAAGCAAAAGCAAGAGAGTTTAGCCAACAAACATTTTCATTGATAGAAGAGAGAAACTATATAAGAGGTATTTAGGTTGAGAAAATGATCTAGGTAGAGAAAATGATGCCTCTAACCTAAAGTCCTAGGCTCTCTTTTATAGAGAAAGGAAGCTTACTAGCTAAGCTAAGCTACGGATAAACATGAAATAAAATATTGCATTCCTAACCTACTAGCTAAAGGATAGGCATTGTCCGTTAATAAGGATAAGTCTTATCATTTTTGGAATGGATAAGCATTATCTGTTATGAGTAGATAAGCATTATATGTATTCACACTAGGCCCTACTAAAAGATGGGGGCCAAATAAAAACACAACAAACTATGTTGTTGGAATGTGACGGTATGTGCAAGCAGGTGAATCAGCAGCATGTAAGCAGGTGCATCAGAAGCTTCACAGGTATCTTGCAAGTAGGTGGATAAGCTCTTTGTCTTCGAACTAGCTGAGTGAGCATCTTTAAAAACCCACCTAAAAGGGTAATCCACTAATAAGGGTTTCTTTGAAGAGGAGGGTAACCTACTTGATAGGGTAACCCACTGGCAAGGGTAACCTATCTGATAGGGTTTCCTTGGAGAGGGGGGTAACCCACTAGGAAGGATAACCCACTAGAAAGTGTAACTTTCTTACACATGTCATCTGACGTCATCCTTTAGAAAGTGTTGGATGGTGCCGGCGGTGGTGAGCTCATGCATCCTTTTTCAATCTGCCAATTTATTTTGTGCTTCTGCATGAGGCGTTCTTGGCCTTCCAAGCTTCTCTTCATCGATCTGGTAAATTAACTCCTTCTGAATGATAAATCTTTGCATTCCTGTTAGGATGATTTCAACCGTATGCTACTGATGGATCCGGTGACTTCATCTCTAGTGATCTCATACTATGGCTGATATTCTTTTGCTGCTTGTCAGACCTTATCCCAGTGGGGATGACCATCATCTGCGGAGTTACATTTTCCCAATTCCTTCGGCTAAATTTCCTTCGGAATACTTCTGTTCTACTGGACAATGAAGCATCGGGCTTTATAGTATTCACCTTCTAGAGAGAGTATGGATACGAGAGATTTCCTGAGGAGTGAAATTTCTTGCTGGGCTTGGACGTCGTGGCCTGAGATTCCTACTGGGTAATGCAGCATGCAGACCATTCTATCATAGGAATTCTTGAAACATTGAATTGAGTTTTCTTGCAGCTTGAACCATAGCATGAATCTCTTTAGAGTAGGTTGGATTCGATCAAAATGCCTGAAGGCATCACACTTGAACTCCATGAGAATGTAGTGCTTGTGGCACAAATACCAGAATAGCCACAAGAGTTCTTGCGGAAAGTCATTGGCCAGCGCGATAAACACATGGCACAAGGGATATTCCAGGTATACTCCGAACAGCTTCAGGATGTATCTGCCATACTATTTAAAAACTTAAAGCTCGTAGAAAGTCCTTTTTATCGGAGGATAGATGGATCGAAGGGATCCATATATTGGTTGAATAGATCTGGAGGGTAATTTACTAGCCCAAAAAATAGTATCCCTGCTATCTTTAACATGAGGATTTAATTAGCCTAGTGCAGGTTATCTTTGCCATTGTTGGATATCAGGTAGATATTATTGGCGTAGATATTCCCTACTTCTTCATATACGTCTAGGGAGAAGAGGGTGTCCTCCGTCAGTTCTTCTTCCAGCGAGAAAACCGATTTGATGTAGACCTCCATGCTGAGATAGATTCCCACATAATTTTCTATCTCTTCAAAGAGGAAGACGGAATCCTTTGAGTTCTTGGCTTGAGGAAAGTTTTTGGAAAAATGGCCATGCTTTTTATAGATGAAGCAGCCATTGTTTTTCTGCTTGTAGTTGGTTGGGCTCGTCCGTCTAAAGTACCTGGTTCATTGGGTAACCCTGCTCCTATCGTCTGGAGGCATTGGCAGTTTGAACCTCCTGAATAACAACCACCTTTCTGTGCTCTTGTTGCAGCGAGGGAAGGAGTATTCAAACTTGGTAACAAGGCCTTCTTTACTGCAGGCTCGATCTAGGACTAGATTGTTTTTGACAATTTGCTTTAGCATGGTCATCTTGATGCATATTCTATCCAAAGCTTGGAAGATGGCCTTCCAGATACAGCCTATTTGTGGGATGGTTATGGACTTGAACTTTTCCTCCTCAATCATCATCGTGTGGTTTGCTAGAATCATCGACATTGATGATATGAAGGCTTGCTTCAGGCTTGGACCCTCACCCAACTCAATGTTGATCTTTTCTATCCTCTGGAAGTGGTTATCTATGGCATTTCTATCGAATGATAAGAACTTTATCTCAAAAAACTATCACCAGATCTTCTCGTGCCCCTAGCCTGCATCTCCACAGAATACCTCATGCAGGATCCTTATGTTAAAGGCAAAGTCCTAGGATGTCAGATATGTGTTCTTGTCTGAAATCCCAAAAGCGTTCCACCAGTCTCTGAGTATGCCGGAGAATCTAGATGTGAACTCCGAGAGTATCATGTATTTCTCCCGCTCAGCCATATTCTTCATCACCATCCAAGTGTATAAGTCCTAGATTCACTGTTGCCAGGCTAAAATCTGGATGTCATCAAGGGTGAAGGTGTGAAATCTGGTTCCCACGGGTTTTATTGCCGGTGTACCTAGATCTGGCCTTCTTTATGGGATTGGATCATCCGTTATCCCATCTTTGATGTCGACGACATCGGAGACCTCTGGTTTCTCGGACTAGTTTATATTTATTAGTGGATAGTCCTTTTCTACTGTAGATTCAATATTGGTTGTATTAGGTTTATCAGTATGTAATAGATCATCATTAGTACATCAGAATCTTTCATCTATGTTGGAGCATAAATAGATGAAACCTTCTCTTCGACGGATATTCCATCACCAATTTCAGAACATACATCCACGGTGTTAGTGGTGGATGAGTGTTCTTGCTCTTCCTTAGTTTCAAAGACAAAAATATCATTGATGATTTTCAAAAATTCTTTCTCTGGGTTATTCTTCAAAACTGTTGAGTAATGGCATTCACAGAATCTACAACATCAGACTGATAGATAACTTGATTTAGGATGATGTAGTTGTCCTTTGTAAGACCATTGTTATTGAGAAGACATTTTATGGTGGATGTCCATACTTCATCTGGTCGCTATTTGAAATGTGATTCTACAATTTGGACCTCTGTGTCATTGCATGGGATAATGAAATCATGTGTAGGAGCAACATTTCTTATGATCGACTTATCAGAGTGATGTGGAGCCTGTCTAGAATACTTTATTCTTTTGACCTTATTTTGTTCCATCTTGGCTTCCTTTTGAGTTGCCATGGCATCCTTCCTTTTCCATACGAACTTGGCAATGTCAAACTCCCCCTGTTCATCTATTGCGGTAGGAATGGACAACATTAAACAAGGCCGAGAGGTGGAAGAAGGTAAACTTGATCCTCGTGAAGAATATGCTTTTGGAAATATGATGGCTTTTTGGGAATGATCATATTTCAGAAGATGGATTTGTTCTTCCAATGAGGCTCTTTCTTTCCTTTGTTGGTCAAGAAAATATAGTATTGAGGTCCCTAGCGGGCATTTTTTCAGACTGTATAGCCTATAGCCTACTCTCCAGTATTCTAATAAGTATGGCATATTGAGTTAGTGCTTCTGGCTCCTCTCGTATGACAGATGGAATAACATGTGGTGATTTTGGAGCATGGCTTTAGTTATTCCTTCTAGGTAGGTGGTCTGGCAGGAATGCATAGTTGGAATTGAAGATCGTTTTAGATATCATGAACATTAGGGATTCAGGATTAGAATCTGATCTAAAATTGGAGGATCTACTTTGAGATGGAGTGGGCAGTGGTGGCCAGCCTTGTGGTATGTAGGAGACTTCAAATAGATGGTCATTTTCCCTTTCATCTGAAGGCCTCTGATATTAGGGTTTTTGGAATCCCCATTACTCATCCCCTTCCAATTCATCTTCCTCTTTATCAGAATCATTCAACCAATCTTGTTGGCATCTCTGACAATCACAGTCAACATTCCATAGGCAGTGTCCTGTGTATGGGTCTTTGAACCAGTGCACTATATGCCTATCATGACCGAAGTGTACAATCCAATCCTGCCCATTCATTGATCTAGTGAGATAACCTGACATGTTTGCTGGGTCTAAATCCTCTGCATTCGGAAAAGTGTCCACAAGGGTATGCATATGAACGAAGAGAGATGTTCTATATGGTTTTCTAGTGAATATAGGTTTTGGTGATCGGAGATGTTAAGGATGAACTCTCATTATCTCATAAGTCTGAGCTATGATTTTGGAAGAATTGTGAGGATTTCTTTCTTTGGGACATCTTTTAAGAATTGGATACACTAGGTCGTACCTTTGGTGGCATCTATGGTTAAGAACATCGAGTGGTGGCCACCAGGAAGGGATAGGTTTCTTCTGTGGTTCTGGACTTGCCAAACTATATGGTGATGTAACGTCATTTGTGTAGGGCTATAGTCTATGGGGCTCCAAGGATTTGGATTTGAAGCATTAGTGCCTTTGTAAGATATAGATCTAAGAGGGGCATGGTGAAGTTAGGGAACATATCAGCAACAATTGTCCATGAGTCTAATGTGATGTCCAAAGTGTCCAAATTCGTACGTTTTTACTCTTTGAATATAGTATCAAGAAAGGAAAAACGTGCCTTTAATAGCTATCCTTTTCTCCCTTGATGAGTTAAGGCAATTCAAATTGCACCAAAATAGATATGGGTAAAGTTCTACCATTTCCACTGCTGTGGAAAATTCTTCATCATCTGCAGAGTGATGAACTATTCAGCTGGAGTCATAAGGACATACTGATCAAGTTTTTTCCTGCAAAGTATTCCTTAATACCTTCTTTTTTCATTGATATAGGGAATCAATCTGCAGCTCTGGATTACAAGTCATTCTGGAAAAGACAGAGTATGGAATTTGTATGGGTAGATATGCAAAAGACAAATCTTCCTGTTCTATCAACACATCTACTTCATAAGGATAGTCTTTCTTACATCACATAGTTTTGTTGATAGTTGGAGACAAATATAATGTTTCCAAGGATATACATAAACTAGTCACAGAAGATGTAGATGGTGAAGAATCTAAGACTGACATTATTTTGTATTTTTGGGACTATAATGACTCGATATATTTTTTCTAAGTTTCTATGGACATGACTCAAGAAAATAAAAATCTTTTTGTGTTTTTGTGGATTGACTATATATTTGTTCTAAGGTTCTATGGAAAAAATACAGCAGATAGTAGTTCTGAAATCTAAGAAAGTAACTACGACTAAATTATGTACAAGGCGCAGAACATAATAATTGAAAACACTGACTCTGACAATTGAAATGAAACTATGACTCTAATATGTACAGGAAATGAGTAGTAAAACTTGGAATCCAAAACTAAGGATGGATCTAAGAGTAGTTGGTTGGACCAGTGAGAAGTAAAAACAAAAGAAAATAAAAATGCAAAGCTGGCTCACGCATTTGCAATCAGCAGAGGCGGATGCAAACTCCTGCTTCCTCCTGACCTATAGGAGTGGTGATGGCTCAGATACAAAATAGATAGGGAGGTAGAGGGGCATGGAAGAATACTGGAGAGAGCATCTAGGCGGACATGCAACAGACCCCGAACTTTCCAACATGAAAGGTAATTTCACAACCATGTAGGTGGCAAGCCATACAATATCAAAGCTTTCGTCAAACACCACCGACATAGAGACTAACTTTCCAATAGGTTTCAACACGATGGAGGCAGGTATACATTAACAAGTCAAATCTTTCATCAACACCACAAACACAGTGCCTAACCTTTCCAACATAACATGTGATTCACGTCCATATAGGTGGCATACCATAAGAAATCAAATTTTTAATTGACACACCATAACTTTCCTACAACTGAACTACGCATCCGTATAGATGGTTTGATTTTTAGCTACAATTCATTCTCAAATCTTAACGGGATGGCTTGACTTTTGAACTACAAGCTACACATCAAAAATGTTTTGCCTCATCAACAAAGCCTTCACAACCCAGAAGAGGGATGGCTTAACTTTGCCAGTCTTAGAAATCATGAGATACCTTGTCTCATTAGTACACAACTATTCTGTATTTGACTAAAATGGGTCTTATGATGGCTCTCCCCGGCCTATTACCCTTAAAACGGTCGCAGAACAAAAGGTGTACTAAGGTAAACCCTAGATCTACATGTTCTTTCTAATATATTGAATCTTTTTGGAAATCAGTGGCATAAACAAAGCCTATATCATTTTATATACATGGAAAGGACTTAGAAATCTACTTCGTGTGGACAAATCCAACTTTGTCATACATGGAAAGTACTTATACATCTACGTCACATGGACAAATTCAACTTCATTTTATAAACATGGAAAGTAACTTCAGGGTGCCATTGTTGCCATCACAACAAGATAGCACTTCACCGTAGTATTTCCTTACCCCCTACTCTGACCTAGAGGATTGAAGTACCCATCCTTTTGGAAGAGAGAAAGCAAGATCAAGATAGTTTAACCAATAAATATTTTCATTGATAGCAAAGAAAAACTATACAAGAGGTTTTTAGGTAGAGAAAATGATGCCTCTAACCTAAAGGCGTAGGCTTCTTTTTATAAAAGAAGGAAGCTTACTAGCTAAGCTAAGCTATATATAAACATAAAATTAAATACTACATTCCTATCCTAACAGCTATGGGATAGACATTATCCATTAATAAGGATAAGTCTTATCCTTTTAGAAGGGATAAGCATTATCTGTTACGACTAGTTAAACCTTATCTTTATTCGCACCGGGTCCTACTAATATGTGGGTGTCAAATAAAAACAAAATAAACTATGTTGTTGGCATGTGACAGCTTGTACAAGCAGGTGAGTTAGCAGGTTACAAGTAGGTGCATCAGCAGCTTCACAGGGATCTTGCAAACAGGTGGATAAGCTCCTTGTCTTTAAAGTAGCTGAGTCAGCAGCTTTAAAAACCCATCTAAAAGGGTAACTCACTGAGGAGGGTTTCCTTTGAGAGAAGGGTAACCCACTGGAAAGGGTAACCACTGGTGAGGGTAACCCATTTGACAAGGTTTCCTTGGAGAGGATAGTAACTCACTGGGAAGGGTAACCCACTGGAGAGGGTACCTTCTTGCACATGTCTTTTGATGTTATCATTCGAGTGGTGTTGGATGGTGTCGGTGGTAATGAGCTCGCGTATCCTTCTTTCATCCACCAATCTACTCCGTGCTTCTTCCTGAGGCATTCTTGGCCTTCCAAGCTTTTCTTCATCGATCTGGTAAAGTAAATCCTTCTAAATAATGAATCTTCACATTCTTATTGGGGAGATTTCAACCTCATACTTCTGATGAAGTCGATGACTTCATCTCTAGTGATCTCGTACTCTGGGTGATATTTCTTTACTGCTCATCGAACCTCGTCCTATTGGAAATCACCATCTTTTGAGTAGTTCTATTTTCCCCATTTCTTTTGCTAGATTTCCTTTACAATGCATTTGTTTTGCTGGAAAATAAAGCTCTAGGATTCATAGTATTCATCTTCTAGAGAGAGTATGGACACGGGAAATTTCTAAAGGAGTAAAATCTCTAGATGAGCTTGGACGTCATAGCCTGAGATTTCTATAGGGAGATGCAGCATGAAGGACATTGCATCGTAGGAATACTTGAAGCATCAAATCTAGTATTCTCTCGGCTTGAACCAGAGCATGAATCTCTTCAGAGCAGGTTGGATTTGATCAAAATGCCTGAAGTCATCATACTTGAACTCCATGAGAATATAGTGCTAGTGGCACAAATGCTAGAATAGCCACAAGAGTTCTTACAGGAAGTCGTTGGCTAGTGTGATGAACACATGGCAAAAGGGATATTTTGGGTGTACTCCGAATATCTTCAGGATGGATTCACCATACTTTTTGAACATTGAAGCTCGTAGTAGGTCCTTCTTTCTCAGAGGATGGATGGATCAAAGGGATCCACATATTGGTTGAACAAATCTGGAGGGTAATCTGCTAGCTCGGAAGATAGTATCCCTGCCATCTTTAGCATGATGATTTGACTGTCCTGGTGCTGGTTGTCTTCGTTGTTGCTGGATATCAGGTATAAATCATTGGTGTAGATATCTCCTGCTTCTTTATATACATCTATAGAGAAGATGGTGTCCTTCGTAGGTTCTTCTTCTAGAGAAGATCGATTCGAGGTCGTCCTTCATGATGAGAAAGATTCTTGTATGATCGGCTATCTCTTCAAAGAGGTGGAAGGAGTCCTTTGACTTCTTGGCCCGAGGACAGTTTTTGGCAAAGTGGCCAGGCTTTTTGCAGATGAAGCAGCCATTATCTTTCTTTTTCTAGCTGACTGGGCTCCTCCGTCTAAAGTACCTGGTTCACCGGGTAATCCTGCTCCTGTCATCAGAAGGCCTTGGTAGTTTGAACCTCCTGAATAGTAGCCAGCTTTTTGTGCTCGTCTTTTGGTGAGGGCAGGAGCAGTCAGACTTGGTGATGTGGTTATCTTTGCTGCAAGCTCGATCGAGGACCAGATTGCTTTTGATGATTTTTTTTAGTATGGTCCTCTTAATGCATATGCTTTCCAGAACCTAGAAGATGGCCTATTGGATGTAGGCTATTTGTGGAAAGGTTATGGAATTGAACTTCTACTACATAATCATCATCGTGTGGTTTGCTAGCATCATCAGCAGTGATGATACGAAGGCTTGCTTTAGGCTGGGATCCCCAACCAACTCAAAGTAGATCTTAACCATCCTCTAAATTGGATATTGATAGTATTTCTGTCAAACAATAGACACTTCATCTCAAAAAGTTATTGCCGAAGATTCTCAGGCCTCTGGCCTTTATCTCTGCAAAATAACTCATGCAAGATCCTAATATTAAAGGCAAAGTCCTAGGATGTCAGATATGTGTTCTTGTCTAAAATCCCAAATGCATTCAACCAGTCTCTAAGTATGCTAGAGAATCTGGATGTGAACTCCAAAAGTATCATGTATTTCTCTCGCTCAGCTAGATTCTTCATCGCTATCCAACTGAAGAAGTCCTAGATTCACTAAGGACAGGCTAAAATCTTGTTGTCACAGAGGGTGAAAGTGTGAAATTCGGTTCCTATGGTCTTTTTCGCCGGTGTACCTGGATCTATCCTTCTTTCTAGGATTGGATCTTCTATCACCCCATCTTAGTCGTCAACAACCTCAGAGACCTCTAGTTCCTTGGAATGGTTGACGAATATTGGTGGATAGTCTTCTTCTGGAGATTCAACTAAGGATTTTAGAGTATCCTTAACATATTATCATGAATCGATAGACTCTTCTCTGTCCTCCATGTACCCATTGGCTAGAAATTTATCATTGGTGAAGTATTCCTCTGCATCAGACAAACCTCATTTACTCAAAGCAGGATCAATGGGATCATCATCTTGGATCTATTCATTGCACCTCAGAAATTCTTCAACTGGATCAAGGATTGTTGTGTCTTGTGGATCTGGGACGACATCATCATTGATGTTCAAGCTATACAGTTTTAGTACAAGATGATCAAAATTAGTATCTGTATCACGATGGTATGGCAACCACTTGTGATTGAGACGACCATTTTTCTGCAAGGCATTCTATTCTTTATATTCATATGGCACTTTTGGCTTGTGGATTATCAGATTGTCATCTGGGAATATGATGTCATGGTCTTAGATCATCATAGTCCCTTTGTCTGTGTCGGACTTCATTTTTCTCTTAGTCTACTTTTGAGTTTTGTTGGCTTTTCTCCTGGTAGCGATGGCATGTTTCATATCCTATACATATTTGGAAATATCAAACTCCCTTTCTTCTTGAGAATCTAGGGATATCAGCATATGGGTGATCAAAGAAGGTATAGAAAAGATGTGATTCATTTTTGGCAGAGAGTATGCAGGTGGCGACACAGGGAACAAAGTTGGCTTTAGTAGTGAGCTATGGGTTCTCTGGGGCTAAATCCGGCCTTGTCTTGGATATTTGATTTGTTCTTTCAGAGAAGCCATTTCCTTCTATTACTGGTTGGAGAAATAAAACATCGAAGTACGTGGCGAACATATATCATATTGCATGGATTGGAGCCTAAGCTCCAACAGGCGGATAAGTCCGTCATGCTGAGTTGATGTTTGTTTTGCTCTCTTGTTCATTCCTTCAACTTTGCTCTCCAACTTATTCTGAAAGTGAGAAACATTCTTCAAGGATTGGCTGATGCTAGATAGCAACCTATTTTGGTACATGGCATTTTCAGATTGCCAGTTGAGTTTTGCTTCGGTGTCGCTGAGAGGTAACTTTTCTCCGGATGGCAGGATAACAATTTTGGCTGGTATCTTTGGAGCGTGGCTTGTGTTATCAGTTTTGAAGGTTTTTTTTGGCGGGAAGTCATCTGAGTAATCGGTGCCAGAGTGAGATATCATGAATAGTTTGGTATCGGGCTAGTTTTCTTTTGGTCTGGCGATTTTGGCTTGTGGTGGAGAGGGCAAGGTAGTCCCTTGTCATAGGTGGCATCTGCAATTCGACTTCGTTGGATAGTGTCTGGAGAAAGGACCTTTTTGCCACATGGTATATTGGCCGTCATGATCGAAGTGGCGTATCCAATAATGATCTTTCATACAGTTATCTGTGAGGCAGTTCATGAACCCTAGGCCATCTGTCAATATGTCATCGGAAGGTTGATATATGTGGATTGAGAAGCTAGTTTTGGGAGGCTGCTTTAAGTGTGAGTGGTTGAAGCTAATCGTGACAGTGTTGTCACTCCTTCTTGAAAAGGTTGGCTCTTTCGACTGGAGAGGTTGAGGATAGTCTCTCAACTTCTCATAGTTTGTGACCCATGAATCTGGGAGTACTTTCACAAGTTCATATCTGGGTATCTGCCTTGGGATCAAAGCCATCCCTACTCCCAGAGGTCGGGAGAAAACAGGAGTTTGCATCCACCTCTGCTGATTTTAAATGCATGAGCCAGCTTTATATTTTTATTTTCTTTTGTTTTTACTTTTTACTGGTCCAACCTACTACTCTTAGATCCGTCCTTAGCTTTCGCTTCCAAGTTTTACTACTCATTTCCTGTACATAGTTTCATTTCAATTATCAGAGTCAGTGTTTTCAAACTATTGTATTCTGCATCTTTCATATAATTGATTCGTAGTTACTTTCTAAGATTTTATTACAACTATATATTGTGTTTTGTCCTTAGATCCTTAGCACAAATATATAGAGTCAGTCCACAAAAGCACAAAAATATTTTTATTTTATTTTGTCGTGTCCATAGAACCTTAGACCAAATACATCGAGTCTTTATAGACCAAAAAATACAAAAATACGTCTTCCCTTGAGTCTTTTTCTTTAGGTAGGTCCAGTTCATGTAAATCTTTATCTCAAGTAAATGTGTCCCCTTCCAAAACTCTTTCATCCAAATTTGATTACCTATATGAAGTAGATGTGCTACCACCAGAACAAAAGATATCTCCAACATATCTACCTCTCCTAAACCCTTACTCTGCCTTTGTGAAAAAGGCATGTAACCTATGGCTACAGATCCATTCTTTGGTGCGGAAGAGACCGAAAGGAGTTAAAGAATATGTTACGCCCTTGAAATTAGACCAGCATCCTATTCTTGTAACTCAGGAGGAACAGTTCATCACTTTATAGAAACCGCAAGATTTTCCAAGACAGTGGAGGAACCAAGGTTTCACCCATATCCACTTTGGTGTTGTTAGGGTTGCGTTGTCATATCACGGAAGAAAAGGCCAACCCATGGTGGCGCATCTTTCCCTCCTTAATACCAAGTACAACGAATACCAATATGCCAACTTGGCAACTTTAGAAATTACACTGAATACCAGGACAGTCTTCATCACTATATTCCCCAACTTTAATATGTCCCTCTCTGATCCGTATCTGACGGAGGCGTTGAAAATCCAGGTCCAAATACTCGGAGCTCCATAGGCTAGAGATGCTATCCAGGAAACTCTCCACTACCAGGTAGCTTGGTGAGTTTAGAATCATGCTATAGATCTATCCCTTCCAGGTGGTGGCGATGCTTTGTTCTTGAATATAGTTGCCTCCAACAAAACCACTCAGTGTGTCCAGATCCCAAGGAAGATACCTAAAGATGAACTTGTGAAACTACTCCCAGATGGTTCACAAACTATGCGAAGTTGAGAGACTATCCTAAACCTCTCCAGTCTAAGGAGAAAACCTTTGCCAGAAGGAGTGACAACACTATCACGATTAGCTTCAACCACTCACACCTAAAGAAGCCTCCCAAAACTACCTTCTAAATCCACATGTATCAACCTTATGATGATATCGCACTGATAGAGGCCAAAAGATTGACAGACGACTAAGGTTTCAAGCGTTGGCTCATAGACAGTTGTATGGAAGAGCATGATTGGATACACCACTTCGATCATGACGACCAATATATCATGTGGCGCAAATTTCTTTTCTCCGTACACTGTCTATGGTAGTCGAATTGTAGATACCACCTATGCCAAGGGGCCACCTCGCCCTCTCCACCTTAAGCCAAAACCACCAGAACCAAAGAAAACTAGCCCACTACCAAACTATTCATGATGTCTCACTCTGGCACATATTACTCAGATGACTTCCCGCCAAACAAACCTTTCAAAAATGATAAGATGAAACACGCTCCAAATATACCAGCTAAAACTATTATCCTGCCATCCGGAGAAAAGATGCCCCTCAGCGACACCAAAGAAACACTCAATTGGCAATCTGAAAATGCCATGTGCCAAAATAGGATGCTATCTAGCATCAACCAAGCTGTGAAGAATGTTGCTTACTCTCAGAATAAGTTGGCAAGCAAAGTTGAAGGAATGAACAAGAGAGCCAAAAAAACATCAACTCAGCATGACGGACTTATCCGCCAGTTGGAGCTCAGGCTCCAATCCATGCAATACGATATATATCCGCCAGGTACTTCGATGTCTCATTTCTTTGACAAGCAAAAGAAGGAAATGGATTCTCTAAAAGAACAAATCAAATAGCTGAGACACGGCGGGTTTCAGCCCCAGAGAACCCATATCTCACTAGTAGAGCCAACCTTGTTCCCCGTGTTGCCACATGCATACTCTCCGCCAAAAATAACCCACATCTTTCCCACACCTACTTCGAGCTCCCATTTGCCGATCTCCCTAAATTCTCATAAATAAAGGGAGTTTGATATTGCCAAACATGTATGGGATAAGAAAGATGCCATCGCTGCCAAGAGAAAAGCCAACGAAACTCAAAAGCAGAACAAGAGAAAAATGGAGTCCGATACAGATAAAGGGACCATGATGATCACAGACCATGACATCATATTCCCAGATAACAATTTAATAATCCATAAGCCAGAAGTGCCATATGAAGATAAAGAATGGAACGCCCTGCTGAAATATGGCCTTCTCAATCACAAATGGTTATTGTCCCATCATGATTTAGATATTGATTCAGATTAGCTTGTCCTAAATTTGTACGGTTTGTACATCGATGATGATGGCGTCCTAGATCCACAAGCCACAGTAGTCCATGATCCAATTGAAAAATCTCGGAGGTGCAACAAACAGATTCAAGATGCTGATCCCATTGATCCTTCTTTGAGTAAAGGAGATTCCTCTGATGTAGAGGCATACTCCACCGCGATAAATTTTTGGCTGATGGGTATGTAGAGGACAACAAAGAGTTAGTCGATGCATGATAATATGTTGAGGATACTCCTGAATCATCAATTGAATCTCTAAAAGAAGACTATCCACCGATATATATGAACCATTCTAAGAAACCAGAGATCTTCAAGATTGTTGACAACCAAGATAGGATGATGGATGATCCAATCCTAGAAAGAAGGATAGATCCAGGCACACCGACGAAAAAGATCATGGGAACCAGATTTCACTCCTTCACCCTCAACGACATCAAGATTTTAGCTTAGCCCCAGCAGATCCAGGACTTCTACACTTGGATGGCGATGAAGAATCTGGCTGAGCAGGAGAAATACATGAGACTCTTGGAGTTCACCTCTAGATTCTTTGGCATACTCAGAGGATGGTGGAATGCTCTTAAGACTTTAGTCAATAACACATAACTAACATCCCAGGACTTTGCCTTCAATAATAGGATCCTGTATTAGGTATTCTGCAAAAATGAAGGCTAGAGGCACGAGAAGCTTCGGCGATAACTTTTCAAGATAAAGTATCTATCATTCGATAAAAATGCCATCGATATCTACTTCCAGAGTGTGTCAATGATCTACTTTGGGTAGGGCAGGGATCCCAGCCTGAAGCAAGCCTTCATATTATTACTGTTGATGATGCTAGCGAACCACATGATGACTATTATGAAGGAGAAGTTCATGTCCATAATCATCCCAAAAATAGGCTATATTCGGCAGGTCATATTCCAGGCTCTGGATAGCATATGCATCAAGAAGACCATGCTGAAGCAAATCATCAAAAACAATCTAGTCCTCAATCAAGCCTATAGGAAAGATGATCTCATCACCAAGTCCAACTTCTCCTATCCTCGCCACAAGACAAGCATAAAAAGGTAGCTGCAATTCAGGAGGTTGAAACTACCAAGGCCTCCCGACGATAGGAGCAGGGTTACCTGGCGAACCAAATACTTCAGATAGAGGAGCCTAACCAGCTACAAGAAGATAGATAATGGCTGTTTCATCTGCAGAAAGCCTGGCCACTTTACCAGAAAGTATTCTCAAGACAAGAAGTCTAAGGACTCTGTCTACCTCTTTAAAGAGATAGCCGATCATGCGAGAATCTATCTCAACACAGAGAATGACCTCGAATCGGTCTTCTCGCTGGAAGAAGAACCGATGGAGGACACCCTCTTCTCCATAGACTTATATGAAGAAGCAGGCAACATCTATGCCAATGATCTCTACCTAATATCCAGCAACAGCGGAAATAACTAGCACCAAGCCAGCCAAATCCTTATGCTAAAGACAGCATGGATACTATCTTCCGGGCTAGCAGATTACCCTCCAAATTTGTTCAACCAATATGTGGATCCCTTCGATCCATCCATCTTCTGAGAAAGAAGGACCTCTTATGAGATTAAAATGTTTGGAAAGTATGGTGGATCCATCCTAAAGCCGTTTAGAGTACACCCAGAATATTCTTTCTGCCATGTGTTCATTGCACTGGCCAATGACTTCCCTCAAGAACTCCTATGGCTATTCTGGTATCTGTGCCACCAGCACGACATTCTCATAGAGTTTAAGTGAGATGCCTTCAGGAATTTCAATCAAATCCAACCTGCTCTAAAGATATTTATGTTATAGTTTAAGCCACGATAATACTGGATTCAAAGCTATAAGGGTTCCTATGATGTAATGGTCTTCATGTTCTACCTCCCTATAGGAATCTCAGGCCACGACGTCCATGATTAGCCTGAGATTTCACATCTATGGAAATTTCTTCTGTCCATACTCTCTTTGGAAGATGAATACTATGAAGCCCAATACTTTATTTTCCAGCAGAACAGATGCATTCCAAAGGAAATCTAGGTAAAGGAATGGGAAAAATAAAACTACACAGATGAAGGGCATCCCCACTGGGATAAGGTTCGACGAGCAGTAATGGAATATCAGCCACAACACGAGATCACTAGAGATAAAGTTACTAGCTCCATCAGAAGCATGTAATTAAAATCTCCCTAATAGGAATACAAAGATTCATCACTCAGAAGGAGTTACTTTACTGGATCGATGAAGAGAAGCTTAGAAGGCCAAGAACGCCTCAGGCAAAAGCACGGAGTAGATTGATGGATGAAAGAAGGATACGTAAGCTCACTACCGCCAGCACCATCTGACACTGCTGAAAAATGACGTAAGATGACATGTGCCAGAAGTTACCCTCTCTAGTGGGTTACCCTTCCCAGTGGGTTACCCTCTTCTCCAAGAAAATCCTATCAAATGGGTTACCCTCACCAGTGGGTTACCCTTTCCAATGGGTTACCTTCTCTCCAAGGAAACCCTATCATATGGGTTACTCTTGCCAGTGGGTTACCATTTTATTGGGTTACCCTCCACTCCAAGGAAACCCTTCGCAGTGGGTTACCTTTTCAGATAGATTTTTGAAGCTGGTGACTTAGCTATTTCAAAGAAAATGAGCTTATCGTCCTTCTTTCAAGATGTCTGTCAAGGAACTGATGCACCTACTTACAACCTGTTGACTCACCTGCTTGCACATGCTGTCACATGCCAACAACATGGTTTGTTTTATTTTTATTTGGCCCCCACATGTTAGTAGGTTCCCGTGTGAATAAATATAATGCTTATCTAGTAATAATAGATAATTCTTATCCCTTTTAAAAGGATAAGACTTATCCTTATTAATGGATAATGCCTATCCCTTAGCTGTTAGATAGGAATGTATTATTTTATTTTATTTTATCTGTAGCTTAGATTATCTAGTAAGTTTCCTTCCTCTATAAAAAGAGCCTAGGCCTTTAGGTTAGTGGCATCATTTTCTCTACCTGGACCATTTTCTCAACCTAAAAACCTCTTGTATAGTTTCTCTCTAATATCAATAAAAATATTTGTTGGCTAAACTCTCTTTCTTTTGATTTCTCTCTCCCAAAGGTATGGTTACTTTGATCCTTTAGGTCAGAGTAGGGCATAAGGAAATACTATAGTGAAGTGCTAGCTTGTTGCAATGGTACCCTGAAGTTACTTTCCCTATTTATGAAATGAAGTTGGCTTTGTCCACGCGACGTAGATGTCTAAGTACTTTCCATGTATAACGTAGTTGGCTATGTCAACACGACATCGGTCTCTAAGTCCTTTCTATGTATATGAAACAAAATTGGCTTAGTCTATGCCATAGCTTTCTGAAAAGATTCAATATTTGAAAAAACATACAGATCTGGGGTCTGCCTTAGTACACCTTTTGTTCTGCACCTATTTTAAGGCCAACAGGCCAGGGAGAGCCATCGTAAAACCCGTTTTAGGCAAATATGGAATAGTTGTGTACTAAGGAGACAAGGGAACTTATGTGTTGTAAGACTGGTAAAGTCAAGCCATACCTCTTTTGGTTTGCGAAGGCTTTGTTGCCGAGGCAAAAATCCTTGATTTGTAGCTTACAGTTCCAAAGGTAAGCCATCCCCTTAAAGCCTGTAAAAGGCTTTGTAGCTAAAAATCAAACCATCTATATAAATGCATAGCTTAGTCGTAGGAAAGTTAAGGAGTGGGGAAGGCTTTGATACCAAATAGACAGGGAGATAGATAGGCACGAAAGACTTCTGGAGAGAGAAGATAGGTAGACAAGCAGTAGACCTCGAACTTTCCAACATGAAAGACGGTTTCACAACCATATAGGCAGCACACCATACAAAATTAAAGCTTTCGTCAAACACCACAGATACAAATACTAACTTCCTAATAGTTTCAATGCCATGGAGGCGGTATACCTTAACAAGTCAAAGCTTTCATCAACACAACATACACAGATACTAACTTTTCCAACATGGATGTCAATCGCCTGTCATGCTCTAAAATCGCCTGTCATGCTCTAAAATCGCCATGTGTTATCCAACCCCCGATCTAAAGAGGATAAGTAGATCCATGCTCTAAAATCGCCATGTGTTATCCAATCAAAAAGTGCTTCAGCTGCCACTCAATATGCCATACTTATCAGAGCACTGGAAAATAGGCTACAAGCTATACAGTCTGAAAAATGCCCACTCGGATACTCAATACTACATTTTCTTGACCAATAATGGAAAGAAATGGCCTCGTTAGAAGAACAAATCCATCTCTTGAAATACGATCATGCCAAACTCTAAAATACCCAAAAACAATTGTATTTCCCAAAACATCCTTCACGAGGTTTGGTCCAACCCTTTTCCACCATCCCACCTCATCCATACATATCAAAGATATTCCCTCCAGCTCCCAAAGATAAACAGGAAGAGTTCAATATCGCTAGGTTTGTATGGGAGAGAAAAGATTCCATGGCAGCTACAAAGGAATACAATCGTTCCATATAATGAAAGGCCAAAGTATCTATCATATTCCCACAGAGATTAAGACAACCCTATCCACATTGTTTATCCAGGAAATTTACTTCACCACCAGAAGATGAACAGATAAGGAGAGATTCCATGACATAAAGGGTCGATAAGGTCGAGAAAATAAGATGTTCTAGTTGGGTTACATATGATGCTGATGCTCAAGGATTATTTATCCTATTCTAAGATCAAATGATACTCAAATCAAACCAATAATAAAATAGGGATTTGTGTCTAAATATATGAATTAAACCAATAATTTGACAAAAACTTCACAAGATTTCGATGAAGAAAGGATTAATCGAGCTCACAACACCCTAAAATCTCCCAGTTAACACTATCCTAATTTTCCACACTCTCTAGGGATTCAAGTTCTTGATACTTATGAAAAATGGGGAGAATATCGAGAAAGAGGCAATTTAATATCGATCAACACTAAAGTGGTCCATGGATTACTTAAACAATCCTCGCCTTGGACCTGACCTCCGCTTAAAGGATCGAGCATTCAGTAAAGCATTCCAACTAGGATGGCCCTAGTCACTTAAGTGGCCACTTGGCCATTAAAGTGACCTCTGCTTAAGCAACCAAAGGTCTACTTATGAGGATGCACCAGCTTAGTTGCACTAGCTGAAACTTGGAAAAAAATCTAAGTTTCCACTGACCCCTCGGGATTCATTCAAAATCTAAAGAACGTAAATGAACTATTCTATACTATAAAATTCAACATTCCAGACTCAATGACATAGGAAAAATTTCCAATCGAGGTTGTTTCCATGAAATATGGGGCCCAAACCCAAGAGCCATTTTTATCATATTCTAACCAATAGACTTAAATGAGTTTCAAAGCTTTGAGACCTGAATCGACAGTACCCCAAGACTAAAATTGATGTTTCAAAGCTAATAAAACCATTAGAATTGGCTTATAAGGTTGTTAAATTAAAGTTTTCTCTCGATAGAAAATTCTTACCAATAAATACTTTAAATTTGCGAATTGGCTTTAAAATCCAAATAAATTGCCATATAACTGAACTGCTAGCTCCAGCAAGTCATAAATGACTTGGGGCATCTATAGAAAATCTCTAAATGGAAAAAATTTGTTGAAATGCATAGGAACTCATAATGACCCCAAATATTTGATCCATGGCTATTCCATGCAATGCACACATTCACGGTAAGAACTCATACTATGATCACGAGATTGGAGAAGTATGGTATGAGTACTAGATGTACTACAGAAATATAGCACTTTTGATGCATAAAATATGAAATGTGTATGTTTTTGAGGTTGTTTTATTAGATATGATTCATTTTTGGTATGTTTTGCAGGAAATAATGTTTTGGATGTTACATTTGTGAAAAACATAGGGAAAAAGGTGTTTTAGACTACTTTTGAGAACAATTATGGATGTTCGAGACACTTAATGAATTGTTCGTGACAAAATCTTGTTTGGGAGTTGAAGAAGAGCAGAAAAATGACTCCCAACACTTGCTAAGTCAATATGTGAACCGCATGTAATACTTGTGGACCGCATGTGGGCAAAGCAAGTGTCACAAGTCCAAAATCCTGAGAGATGACATGTAGAAAATTTTTGGTCTGGTACTTATGGTTGCCAGTTACACCCTCCCTGCAGGCAGTAGATACTATATGCTTGCAAGGACAAGGTGCAAGTAGGGACCATAAGTGGCCACCGACCCGTTTTTCTCCTATTTTATTTGGTCTTTAATTTTAGGGTTTCCTCATGTAAAAAATACCTATTATGTGTTTTTATTAGAATTTACACACTCTTGATACTCACAATCATATTTTGATTTCGAGATTTAATTTTGATCTTGGAATTTGCTTGTATTAATTTCAGTTCATTAATTCAGTTACGGTTTTGGGTTTCTACTTCTTATTATTATGATATCATCTTATGCTTTAAATCATGAATGTTGTTGATTTCTTCACAAGCATGAACAACTAAAATTCATAACTAGGGTTGTGGAAACCCTAGTAGATTGACGACGTAGTGGAAGTGTTATTGTTGTTCTAAACCAATACCCATGCATGGATTGCTTTATCTTTAATATAGTTTTCTTAATGACTACACATGTTAGGATCCCTCCTAGATTATTTTTACTTAATCTAAAAGAGGAGGGATGACTAGGAAAAGATAAAGACAATAGTAATTTGGAGTTTAACTTTTGATCCATGCTTCTGGGTTTTATATACATAAGATAGTTAGATTTCATCCAGTAACTAGAGACTCAAAAGATAACAGTTAACTGGGATAAAGATAAGGGTTATTAAGGCAACATCCTAAGATTCAAATGATAAAGATTGAGATTCTTCTACTCATCCAAAAGACTGTAGAAGGTACATAACTTATTAATTCTGGATGCATGGTATTGGGTTGATTCAACAAATCACAATAAGCCTACAAAGTTAAGAAGCCAAGGCGAATACAATCATAGTATTCACCTATGACTAATTACAATCGAAGTTGATATTAGCCACTTTTTTGATTTTGCTCCCATTTACTTTTCCATTTTTGCCCATTGATTACAAAAACTAAGAGTCGCGAGTCCACGTATTCCATTGATATTCACACCAAACTTTGTTAGGTTAATATATTTAGCACTAATCATATCATTTTCTGAGAGGTGGTGTAGGTTGGACTTTACCAAATCTCGGCACCGTTCTTGGGGAATACAATGTTGATTTGGGATTTAAAGTTGTTATAGTTTTTAGGTTTTTATTTTTGTTTTTGTTCTTAGTTGGGTATAAATTGGTGTATTCCTAGCAAAAAGAGTAGAGGCAATCCCTTGCTCCCAATGAATCAGAATCCAGTGAGGATCCTGCAAACACCTAGTAGGATAATAAAATAGAATATAAATGATAATCCTAAAGAGGTTCCTGATGTTGAACCTCCTTTTCCTCTTGAAGGAGTTTAGGATATTATTGATCGACAAACTGGTGAGATTTTAACTCATACTAAAACATAGAGAAGGACAACAGAAAAAGATCAATGAGTAGATCGAGAGGCAGAGATAGCTGAGTAGAAACAAGAAGCAGACTGCCGAGCAGCACTCAATGAAAATTAAAATAGAGCTAGAGGTGCCTATGTTCAACTGATTCGATCATATTAGTATTGCATTCATATATAGATGATGAAGAAGATCTGTGATATGTTAAGGAGACAGAGATAGGAGCTATTATTCCTCCTATTTTCCCCTAGGCATCAAATTTGACACAACTAATGTAATAATCCAGCTCTTAAATCTGAAGGGTGTGTTTACAGGTCTTCCTACAGATAATGCAAATTTCTACATTTCAAATTTCATCGAGATCTGCTATTCATACATAAATCTAGGGGTGAATTAGGAAGTACTTAGACTGAGGTTGTTCCTCTTCTCACTCATATAAGAAGCATCTCGATGGTTAGAGGAATGGCCAAAAGGCTCTATCACTTCATGGAATGAGCTGCATAGGCAATTTTTGAATCATTTCTTTCCTTCATCTAGGATATTATAGCTCAAGGATAAGATTTATAATTTCGAGCAGCTGCAGTCAGAATTTATGTACGCGGTATGGTTCAAGTTCAAGAAAAAGTTGTGTATAGTGCCCAATCATCGGATATTACAGACAATCTTATTGGAAATATTTTACCGAGCCTTGACCATCAGCTCTATAGCCATGGAAGGCACCATATATGGAGGAGATTTTATGAGACTATGTTAGGAGGCAGCTTCAAAGATGCTAGAGCAGATCTTGCTCACTAACCAAGGGTTACAAACTCGAGAGACTGATAAAGGATCTGACACATATGTTATTGGTGTCACCTGCGACTAGAAAGTAGCACAAGAAATTATACTTCTAATAATGGATCTAAGGGTACTGGCAAAGCATGTTGCAGCAGCAACTTCTAAGAAAGTGAATATAGTAGCAGCACAGGGTTCATCTTGCAAAGCTTATGAGTCAGAATTTAAGGAGAAAGTAAACAATCTAGATCAACAGTTAGTGGGTTCCGGAGCCCAAGGTCAAGAGAACAAAGGTCGAAACTACTATGACAAATATAAAGACCATAGTAGAGAGCAAGATGGTGACTGGAGAAATAAGGATGACTACAAAGAGAAGGGAGATAGGTATATTCTGCCTGGCAAAGGAGATGTAGAATCAAGAATGGAAGATATATTGAATAAGCTAGTAAAGGGCTAAGTAGGAGATCGTCCTTAAGGAGATTTAAGGTCGACATTTATATTAGTAACTCTAAACCAGAGGTAGACAGGTACCCTTTCGAGCAACACTGCGCAGAATCCAAAAAATGATGATTATATTCTTGCCATACCAAGTGGAGTGGTATGACTACTATGGATCCTCATTACTAGCTGCGGAAGCTGCTGTTGATGAGACACTTATTGTGGAATCAGAAAAAGCAACAGGTGGTAATGATGCAATTACTAAGGAATCAGGTAAAGGTTTGGTTGTTGAGTAATAAATAAGATAAATATTGAGACCGCCCCTACCTTTTCCTTAATGACTAAATCAAAAAACCAAAGAAAGGAAAATTTAAACAATTCAGTAAGGTGTTTAAAGAGTTGAGATTGAATGTACCTTTATTGAGGTATTGGAGTAGATTCTTGGATATGCTAGGTTTATGAAGCAATTGGTCACAAAGAAAAAATGAGCTACGGTCGAGGATATTGATGGATTACACAATTGTAGTACAATTACTACGAGGTCTTTGGCTAAAAAAAGGGTTATCCCAAAGCATTCACTATACCATGTACTATTAGGTCATCCCAATTTGCCATAGACTTATGTGACTTAGGAGCTAACATAAATTTGATGTCCCTGGCCATATTCAAGAAATTAGGTTTGAACCCTTTGAAACCAACTTTAGTACGACTATTGATGGTTGACCACATGGTGAAGAAACCTGTTGGCATTTCATTTGATATGATTATGTGAGTGGATAATTTTATCTTCCCAATTGATTTTGTTATTCTGGACTGTAAGGTTGATACCGAAATGCCCATCATATTGGGGAGACCGTTTATGGCCACAAGTAGAGAAATGGTTGACATGGAGAAATGAGAGTTAAAGTTTAAATTCAACAGTGAATATGTCACATTCAACATCTAAAAATCAATGAAAAAGCCTACCGATATGGGGTAGTGTCGGTGATCGATTGTATTGATGACCATAGAGGGTACTCATATGGGTATCTTGATGAATTCTGAGTAATAAAGATACCCGCATCGTACCACAACATTTAATCAAGCACTGCATGATAGGAAACCCATTGGATTGTTGGTGATGTTTGAGTAACCAACACAGCTACGTCATTCCACGATGTTAAATCAAGCGCTGAGTTAAAGGCAACCCACTATTTTATTGTTCACATTTGTTGTTTTTTCTTTGTAAGTTTTTAGCTTATGGACTTGCCCGAAACATGGTAAAATTTCTAAATTCATCAATTTCCTGGTAAGGGAACAGTGTGGTAAACCCATCATGGTAACAAGTCACACGCGGTCCAGGTAAGTTGAGCAATAAATTGAAAAGTTAAAATTTTGAGGATGAAAACTTGAAAGTTGTTGACTTTGGCACTTAATAATACTTATGGGACCATAAAATTAGGTTACGAGAGCATAGTTAAATGGAAAATATCAAAAATCCAAGTCTAAATTGAATGAAAGTGGGCCAAAATTTTTAGCCTTGCACATACTGGCCGCGTGTGGCACTTGCGCCTTATTCCTGGCCGCATGTAAAAGGCGCAAGTAGCTGTTGTGGCTAGGTCTTGAGTGGGCCCAAATTTTAATTAAAATTTTGTGCCCACAAATATATATTTAAGACCTAAAATAGACCCCATCTTTATTTAAGACTCCTTATCCTCATTCTAACTCATTCAAATCCTCAAAACTTTACTTTTCTCTTTGAATTCAGACTTTTGTATTTAAACATAACTAACATCACACTCAAGTAAAGGATATATTAAAACTATTTTGAGATGCCAACTTGTCCGAACACACCAAAAACAAGTTCTAACTTCGGCTTAGCTTGATTTCTTCTTTGTTCACTTCCGAATTTGCATAAAAGAGGTAACTTTCTCGGTTCCTAATGGTTATATATTAATTTATTTATTGTATAAACAAGTTGATATATGTGTTCCCATGAAAAATATATATATTCTATCATACTTGTATGTAGGAGCCTTAAAGTAGCCTATAATCTCAATGTATGGCCTTGTTTTAAATTAAATTCTAAAGTTAGGCCCCAATCAGAAGTTAAACTTGAATGAATAGAGTAATAACACAAGTTGATCATGTTTAGTTTGATTTAAAAATCATGATTATTGATAGGTTTTTTCACATTGAACTTGTTGGGATTTCAAATAGTTTACAATAGGTGTGAAAATTGAGGAAAAAAATCAAACCTTTTGAATTTTGAAGTTTTCTTCAACTTTTGCTATCCCTCATTTTAGTTGGAAACTAACGACTAGTTTTTTTAGGTACATATGGCACCTAAAGAAGCTAAGAAGAAGAATGATGAGTCATCCAGGAGATAGGATAATTCCTCCAAGACAAATGGTTCAATAGAGGAGTACCCGATTCAGTAAAGTAGAAAGGCAACAGTTGGGGTGACTCACAGAGTTACTAGAGAGCAAATACGCTAGGATGCTCAAGATATTGGATCCCAACCAAGGATGAATATGAATCAGATGTCAAGCTCACAAATTCCTTCTCTAAACGATAATAATAATGAGAATGAGATAGATTTTGAGTCTACTCCATAGGTTGCAGCTCAGGACCCTAGTCTGAGGAGGGGTTAGAGGATTCATCAGAGGATGTAGAGTAAAAGGATTCATCCGTGGTAGAGGAGGGTACTACCACAAATGTACAGTATTTAGATGTACCCCAGTCTGAGTATGGTATAGAGTAGGCTTCACATGATACACCAGTACAGCAAAGGCAGAGTTTTGCACCCATATATGCCACAGCGATACCTCTGAGGTGGTGTGTAAAGGATATGTGGGATATATATTATATGGACAGCCATATTATAAAGGCGGGAAGGCCTAAAAGGCTCATATATAAGGAGTACCAGATTGATCTATCTGGGTTGAGTCGCGTATAATATTTACGGATTGCATTTGATTGATATCAATTAGATTACATGACCAGGCCACTTGGTTCTTACAACCCAACCATAGTATGTGAGTTTTATTTATCCTACCGATCTATAGTAGTTCTTTCTATGCACAGATTTATAGGCCTGGTGAAATTCACAGACTAGACATAGCTTGATCATACACTTATGAGAGGGGTCAGAGTTAATCTTTTATTAGAGACTTTCCATCTAGTCTTCTTTGGTCCAAATTATAAAACTCTTGCATCTATAGCTAAGTGTGACTATAGACTAATAATCGTACGAGATCTATATATTATGTGGGAGACTGAGCATAGATAAGAGAGGGTTGAGATAATTAGGTAGATAGCCAGCTATATTTCATATTTGGGTGATACGACCCCATAGATTTAGGGTTAGGGTATGATCAAGAGGTCCCATTGTGTTTTGAGGCCAAGTTTTGATGGTTTCTTATTAAATATTGACTATTATCTAATACTATTAATAATTTATTGACTTGGGAGAGAGCATCCCTGGTTTCTAGTATAATTACCAGATATGCTATTAATTTTGCATCCATCCTCCGGCATGAGATCCATGATAGAGCATTTAGGGAGATGACTAATCTACCATTCCCTTGCCTGATTTAGATACAGTGTGATGAGGTCGGTGTACCTAAGATACCAGGAGTAGATAAGAGGGTTCTTATGATGGCTACTATAAGATAAAGAGTATGAAAGATATGGCACACCCAGGCCTTCCTAAGAGAGGTAGAGAGCCTGTCGTAGTACCTCAAGCCTAGGCTAAGGGCCCATTAATTTCCATAGAACTTGGTGATGCACATGGAGTTGTTGTTGGTGTTAGTGTTCATATTGAGATAAGGGAGCAAAGAGAGGCTCCAGATTTGAGTACTTAGGGTAAGGACACACCAGCCACTCCTTTATCACACTCAACTTCAACCTCAGAACCGATCGGCATATTTTTAGAGACTACTCGCCCATCAACTATAGTTGTAACGCCCCGAATCTAGTACCCAGAATGTTACAAGGTTCTCATGACCCCAAAGGACCACAAGCTAACCCATGACTGATATCTGTACCTGAACACTGCATAATATACTGTAGAAATGCAAAAATAAAGGCTGAAAGGCCATATTGTTCAAAACTGAGACTTGATAGCTGATAAAACATAACATCTGGATGGGGTATGAAATGCCCAAAACAACAAAAATAAACTATCTGAACATACTGTAGTCTGAAAAGCCTTTAACTGACAGAACTGTCTGAATAAGGAGTTGATGGGACATGTCCCCAACTAACTCAAACTAATAAATTAATTAATGAGATAATAAAGTAATGGTAATGTCATCAAAAGATGAGGACTCACTGCTAACTCTAACTGTGGAGACTGGAATGCTAATAAAGCTCTGGAGCTCGTGCTTCTGAATCTATGGTATAAAACACCATAGCGTAAATGCGTCAGTATGTTTGAATGTACTGGTATGCATGTGAGGTAGGATAAATGCAAAAAGGGTTCATATGCATGAACTATACTAATTGACTGCATAATATGCACGTGAGAATACACGTATAACTACATAATAACTATAACTGAGTTCGTGATAACATGATTACTGAATCTGAGTACTGATAACATGAGATATTGAAAAATGTATAACTAAAATAATTGATGCTGAGCGACTGTATCTAATAGTCTAGGTTTTGATGGAACTAGCTAAGCTTCGTACAATTCTATGTTGACTATAGCTGACAGTCCTAAATTTTACAGAACTATTTGAGTTCTATTACTGAGACTGAATGACTGTATCTATTAGTCCTGATTCTGTAACTAGAACTGTCGGATGTATTTATCTAACTGACATGCCCCAAATAACGTAATATAGATGAGTTGGGGTCCAACCTGCAACCCCAATTAGAAGGGTGTCAATACCGCACCACTGATAAGGACAATCTGTGAGTAACCCTCATATAGAAGGTAACTCTCGAGAGAATGGTAGGAACCCTCATATAATAGGTTAAGCCATCGTATCTACCCTAATATAGCAGGTTATGATATCTCAACATACGCTGGCTATGTAGTTCTGGAATGTAAGGATTGTTTCTAAGAATCACACCCTCATATAAAAAGTGAGTTACCATCCTTGGGTTAACTCGGTGTTAATTCCTACTCCCATCTGAATAGACCCTGAACATGGATTACCTAACTGAATTAGCTGAATTAACTGAGTTCCTCGACTAATGGAATAGTACTGAATTACTGTATTACTGAGATTTCATGAGTCACATGACTGACTGAGTTCTATGGATCATGGCTTGACTGAGGATATCATGAAAACATAATATGGGCTCAAGGCACACAGCTAATTGTCGGGTACAAATACCCCCAGGACTCTATAGCATGAAACTGAAAAACCATGACTCTCTTGAATACATAACCAACATCGACAATCCATAATATAATAAGATGGGGATTTCATGAAGTACAAGTGCTAAAGCACTGCAATGGCTACACATATATCCATAATTCATCGACTAAGACATTTCATCAAACACTTAACATGCATGAACTTGTACATGAAAGGGGATTTCATATTATCATACTAGAATGGCACTTTTCCTTCACATAGGCATTTAATCAAACACATGGGAAGCATGCTTTGGTTATACAATCATCAACACATCTAAAAATCATGGATACATACATCAACGTGTAAATTTCAGGGTTTATCATGATTATTATTTAAATCATCACATCATAGGGTCAATAATTGGAATATGTAATTTTAAACATGAATCAAAACCACACAGCATCATGAACATGAATTTCAGTTCAATTTAAATCATGAACATTAACAAATACCAAAATCTTGGATTTTTAAAAGAGATTCTTGAGCTTCATGGGTGAAAGGGGCCCATCAAACAACGCATGACATACCTGGGTGGAAGATTTCCTGAAGATTGATGGGGGAAAATTGAATTTTTAACTTGGAATTAAACACCTAGGGTTTTCTTGTTCTTGGGGATTATCTTTGAGAGGAAATCCTAATTTGATATGTGAATGAATAATGCACTTATGAGCCTTGGTCTGATATAATTAGGGGTTAAAATGGATGGAAAAAGACCCAAATACCCTTTAAAAATGACTTAAAATTTGCTGAACGGGACCTACAATAGTCCATCGCTGGCTCGACGGTCCATCATTTTGACCGTCGTATGTGGAGCAAAAAAAAGACTCACTACCTTATAGCGACGGCTTAGGCAATGGTCCGTCGCATCTTCGGTAATCCATCAACCTATCCGATGCACCTTATCCAGCAGGTTGACTCGCTACCTTGGCTGCGATGGTCTATCAAACTGTTTATCGCACCTGGGTGATTTTGATAGCTCTGAGTAAATCGTCCATAACTTCTTACTCCGATACCGGATTTGGACGAAATTGGTCTCATTGGAAATCTAATTCAATTTCCCACATGATAAAAAGTGAAAATTTTAAAAATTCCACGTGTACAAAAATGGATTCATATTTCAAAGAAAGTTTCTAACATTCTTCGGATGATTTCAAGGTAGGTAGAAGTACGAGGTATAAAAATATCTCCCCTTGAGAACATTCATCCTCGAATGAGACTAAGTGAGAGGGGAGAATATAAAATGATATACATACTGAACATGAATAATTGGAACATGACCTCATGACTGACATGACTGATAACTGAATATATCATACTGCTTATGCATATCTGATGCACGTATAACTGATTCAGGAATGCATGACTGAATGTTCTAATAAACTAAGGTTCTCATAATAAGAATGCATATCTGATGCATGATTAGATGACTGAACTGGTGCATGAATGCATTACTAAATATGCAATGGCATTTAATACCAAGTTTGTGATAGAATTCAGAACATGAAATGGATACCACACTTGTAACTGAAAACTGAACATGAAACTAAAAAACTAAAGAGATCTATTACCTTGAGCTAGATCTGAGTTGGAGGAGAAGAGGTGAGGATACTTGAAACACATGTCTTCTTCTGCTTCCCAAGTTGATCCCTCAACAGACTGATATCACCAAAGAAATTTGACTGGAGGGACTTCTTTGTTCCTCAGTCTACGAGTCTGTTAGTCAAGAATTTCTATTAGAATCTCTTCATAAGAGAGGCTGTTCTGAACATCTATTCTCTAAATAGTGACTACAATGGTTGGGTCACCTATGCACTTGTTGAGCAAAGAGACATGGAAGAGAGGATGAAATGAGGCTAGGTCTGAAGAAAATTCAAGCTCATAAGCTACATTGCCAAAATGACTAAGAATTTTAAAGGGACCAACATATCAGGGATTGATCTTTCCCTTCTTGCTGAATCTCTTCACTCCTTTCATAGAAGAGATCTTTAGATAGACATAGTCACCCATATCAAACTTGAGATCCTTTCTGCGTACATCTCCATAAGACTTCTGTTGGCTTTGAGCATCCTGGAGTCTTTCTCTGATCAACTCGATATTTTCTAAGGCATCGCATACCAAATCGGGCCCTATAACTGAAGCCTCGCTAACTTTGAACCAACCGATTGGAGATCTGCACCTCCTACCATAGAGAGCTTCGAATAGAGCCATCTTAATACTGGAATGATAGCTTTTGTTGTATGCAAACTCAATCAAAGGCAAGTGGTCATCCCAACTACCCTTGAAATCAATTGGATACACTAGCAGCATATCTTTTAAAGTCTAAATAGTCCTTTCTACTTGGCCATTTACCTGAGGATGAAAGGTAGTACTGAGATAAACTCTGGTACCAAGACCTTTTTGGAATGCTTTCTAGAAATAAGAGGTGAACTGGGTATCTCTGTCTGAGATAATAGATAAGAAACACCGTACAATCTGACCAACTCTCTGATGTAGAGTTTGGCATAATAATCGATTAAATAAGAGGTATGGACTAGAAGAAAATGAGTTGATTTGGTCATTCTATCTAAAACGACTGTGACTGAATCATGCTGGCACCGAGTAAAAGGCAAACCCATCACAAAGTCCATGTTCACTTCTTCCTACTTCTAAGTAAGAATACTAAACTCTTGCATGGACCCACTAGGTTTCTGATGCTTTATTTTAATCTGCTGACATGTAGAGCACTTAGCCACAAACTCTACAATATCTATCTTCATTCCACTCCACCAATAGATTTCTCGTAAGTCACGGTACATCTTTTTGGTCCCTGGATGAATAGAGTAGCACGTACCATACGCTTCTACAAGAATTTTCTGCCTTAAGTTGTCCACCTAGAACACATAGACAAACCTGACAACACAAAACACCATCTCCCCCTTGGGAGTAAACCTCTACTTTATGATTCTTGACTGACTCTTTTAACTTGAAAAGGCTAGGATCTCTATCTTGCTTTTCTTTCACCTCGAAAACTAGAGATGATTCTAAACTACTCTGAACCGTTATGTCACCCTCCTCTAAATCGACTAAGCAAACACCTAGTCTGGAAAGCTGATGGATTTCCCAAGCTAACTTCTTCTTACCATCCTCAACATGAGTAACACTACCCATAGATAGTCTATTGAGAGCATCGGCCACTAAGTTGGCCTTGCCCGGATGATTAAGGACACTCATGTCAAAATCTTTCAAGAGTTCTAACCACCTTCTCTAATGAAGATTAAGATATTTATGAGAAAATACATACTGAAGGATCTTATGATCTATGAACACATCCACATGAACTTTGTATAGATAATGGCTCTAAATTTTCAAGGCAAATACTACGGTTGCTAACTCAAGATCATGAGTAGGATAATTCTTCTCATGGGGCTTAAGCTGTCTGGAGGAATAGGCTATTACCTTACCATGCTACATGAGGACACAACCCAAACCTACCCTGGATGCATTATAATATATTATGAACCCATCTGGACCATCAGGAAGAGCTAAGATTGGAGCTGAGGTGAGTCAAGGCTTCAACTCCTGAAAACTCTTCTTGCAATGATCTGGCCACTGAAACTTGACTTTCTTCTGAGTCAATATGGACATAAGGATACAATAGAAGAAAATCCCTAAACAAACTATCTGTTATAGCTAGCCAAACCTAAGAAACTCCTGATATCTGATGAAGAGACAGGTCTAGGCCAGTTTCTTACCACTTTGATCTTTTGAGAATCAACACTAATGCCATTATTGGATATGATATAACCAAATAATCCTACTAACCTTGGCCAAAATTTGGACTTACGGAATTTGGAGAACATCTGATAATCTCTGAGAGTCTAAAGTACGTTTCTGAGATAGTCTACATGATCACGCTCACTGCGGGAATAGACCAAAATATCATCTATGAAGAGTATGACAACATTTCCAAGTAAAGCTTGAACAACCGGTTCATCAAGTCCAAGAAAGCTGCTGGGGAATTGGTAAGACGAAAGTACATAACTAAGAATTCAAAGTGACCATACCGAGTACGAAAGTCTATTTTCAGAATGTCACATTCCTTGTCTCTGAGCTGATGGTAGCCTGATCTGAGGTCTATCTTAGAGAAACAGTTGGCTCCCTAAAGTTGGTCAAAGAAGTCATCAATTCTGTGAAGAGGATACATATTCTTGATCGTGACTTTATCGAGCTAATGGTAATCAATGCACATTCTGAGAGGACCATCTTTCTTGCATATAAATAAGACTGGTGTGCCCCACGAGGACATGTTGGATCTAATGAATCCCTTATCTAAGAGATCTGTCAACTGCTCTTTTAGTTCTTTGAGTTCTGCTTATGCCATTCTGTTTAGAAGAATAGATATAGGCTGAGTATTTGGAAGAAAATCAATGTCGAAGTCTATTTCCCTTTCAGGAGGAATTCCTGGAATATATTCAGGAAAGACATCTGAATATTCATTTACGACTGGGATGGATTCGAGACTAGAAGTTTCAGAACTAGTGTCTTTAACTCAAATAAGATGATAGACATATCCTTTAGATATCATTTTCCATACCCGAAGGTAGGAAATAAGGTGACCTCTGAAAGATGAAGTACTACCCCTCCACTCTTGGATAGGTTCATTCGAAAATTGAAACTGGACTATTCTATTTCTATAGTCTATCGTGGCATAGCAGGAATAAAGACAATCCATACTAAGAATGATATCAAAATCACTCATCTCTGATTCGACTAAGTCTGCTAAAGTGATTTCTTAAGATACCATAACTGGACAGTTCCTGTATACCCACCGGGCTATGATGGTTTTACCCATTGAGGTAGAGATTGAAAAGGGTTCTGCTAGAATTTTAGGAATGACTCTAAAATCAACTGCTATATAGGGAGTAACAAAAGACAAAGAAGCTCCTGGATCTAGCAAAGCGTAAACATATACATAAAATATCTGTAACATAACAGTAACCAAATCACGAGAATTTTCTTGATCTTTCCAGGACTGGAGAGCATAAAGTCGATTTAGGTGTTGCCCAATAGTAGTGCTGGAGATAGAACCCTACTAATTTGGGCGACCGAGCTAAGCTGGGGAACGGTTTTGTTGACCCTAAGGACCTGGCTAAGGACAGTCTCTGACTCTATGGCCTAGCTTGCCACATCAAAAACAAATACCACTGCCAGCTCTACAAATACCCTGATGTTACTTGACATAAGTCTGGCAAAGAGGATAGGTGCGGGCACTACTAATACTTCCATGAGACTTAGATCCTGGTGCTCTATCTCTGTTACCATCCCTTAACTTAAGAGCTGGATCACTAGCTAAAAAGGGAGCTGGAACTGCTTAGGATGAAATTGGAAATGGTTTCCTCTTTCTGATTTGGACTGAGCAAAGTTGAAACTACCTATCCTTTCTCTTTTATTCTGCTTCTCTCTCGTCTTAATGGTTTTCTCTTCTATCTGCCGAGCATGGGTCATAAGCTTGGATATGTTCATGTCACTATTAAACATCGCGGACCTGCACTTATTGACCATACTATGATTCACCCCAGAAACAAACTTACTCATCTTAGCCCTGTTATCTATAATTACATGAAGAGCATATCTTGGTAGTTGAGTAAACTTAAGAGAATACTCTTTTACCGTCATATTGCCCTACCTGAGGTTGATAAATTCTAACACCTTAGCTTCTCTCAGGTCTAGGGGAAGAATTTGACTAAGAATGCAGTAGCAAACTCTTCCCACTCAATAGGCCTTGCATCTACAGCCCTCTCTGACTTTCACTGCTTATGCCAAGTATGTGTAATATCCTACAATTGATACGCAGCTAGCTCTGTACTCTTACTATAAGTAACCCCCATGATATCTGTAACCTTCTGAACTTGATCAAAATATTCTTGAGGGTCCTTATCTGACTTAGATCTGAGAAAGGATGGAGGATTTATTTGGATGAAGTCCCGAATTCTGGATGCAGCTGAATTAGCCACTAGGTTGGATGGAATGATAGTTTGTCATCCATTCTGAGTAGCAACTGACTGAGTAAGAGTAGTGAGTGAAGCTCTGAACTTTGCATGAGAGACACGTTCTCCCAAAGAATCTTCGGGCTGAGGGGCTGGCTGATTCCCGTTTCTTCTTTTTGGAGGCATTTTTTGTAGCAGAAAGGGAGAAATGGATTATACTGAGAGATTGACTTGATATTATGTTCACTGGCATGACATGAATACTGAAAGAAAGGAAACTGTTCCAAAAGCATCTTATAGCCTCTTTCACAAAACTCTACTAGATACAACTTTTAGACTTCCTAGGACTCTGTTGAACCTTAGGCTTTGATACCAAGTATGTAATACCCCAAATCTGGTATCCGGAATGCTACACAGTGCTCATAACCCCAAAGGACCACAAGCTAACCCATGACTTATATTTTTACTTGAACACTGCATAATATACTGAATTATTGCAAAAATAAAGGCTGAAAGGCCATAAGGTTAAAAATTATAACATAACAGATAAAAATATAAAATCCGAATGTGGTATGAAATACTCAAAACAACTAAAATAACTGTCTAAACATGATAGTCTGAAAAGCCTCTAACTGACTTAACTGTCTGAATAAGGAGTTGATTGGACATATCTCCAACAAACTCTAACTAATAAATTAATTAATCAGATAACAAAGTAATTGTTATGTCCTCGAAGGATGAGGACTCACTGCAAACTCTGACTGCAGAGACTGGAATGCTACTAATGCTCTGGAGCTCGTGCTTCTGAGCCAATGGTATAAAACACCATAGCACAAATGCATCAATACGTTGGAATGTACTGGTATGCATATGAGGTAAGCTGAATGCAAAGGTTTCACATGCATGAACTATAATAACTGACTGAATAACATGAACATGAGGATGGAGGCATGAATATATAATAACCGTAATTGAGTTTGATAACATGATTATTGAGTATGAGTAATGATAACATGAGATACTCACATAGGTATCACTGAAATAAAAAATACTGAGAAATTATATCTGACAGTCTAGATTCTGATGGAACTAGCTGAGTTCTGTATTGTTATGAGTTGACTGTATCTGACAGTTCTAAATTCTATAGAACTATCTGACTTCTATTATTGAGACTGAATAACTGTATCTGACAATCTTGATTCTATAACTGGAAATGTGGGATGTAGTTATCTAACTGACATGCCCCAAATAGTGTAATATAGTTGAGTTGTGGTCCAATCTGTAAACCCAATTGGAAGGGTGTCAATACCGCACCACTGGTATGGATAATCTATGAGTAATCCTCATATAATAGATAACTCCCACGAGAATTGTGGGAACCCTCATATAACAGGTTAAGCTACCTCATCTACCCTCATATTATAGGCTATGATGTCTCAACCTACGCTGACTACGTATTTCTATAACGCAAGGATTGATTTTAAGAATCACACCCTCATATAACAGGTGAGTTTCCATCCTTGGGTTCACTCGATGTTAATTCCTAATCCCATATAAATAGACACTGAACATGGACTACTGAACTAAATTAACTGAATTAACTGAGTTTCATTGACTGACAGAATAGTACTGAGATTACTGTATTACTGATATTTCCTGAGTCACATGACTGACTGAGTTCTATGGATCATAGCTTGACTGGGGATATCATGAAAACATAATACTGGCTCTAGGCACATAACTAATTATCGGGTACAAGTATCCCCAGGACTCAATAGAATGAAACTGAAAAAGCATGACTTTCTTGAATACATAACCAACATCAATAATCCATAATATAATAAGATGGGGATTTCATGAAGTACAACTGCTAAAGAACCAAAATGGCTACACATATATCCATAATTCATTGACTAAGACATTTCCTCAAAAATTTAACATGCATGAACTTGTACATGAATGGGGATTTCATATTATCATACTAGAATGACACTTATCCTTCACATAGGCATTTAATCAAACACATGGGAAGCATGATTTGGTTATACAATCATCAACACATCTAAAAATCATGGATATATCCATCAACCTATAAATTTAAGGGTTTACCATGATTATTATGCAAATCATCACATCCTAGGGTCAATAATTAGAATATTCAATTTCAAACATGAATCAAAACCACACAGCATCATGAAAATGAATTTTAATTCAATTTAAATCATGAACATTCAAAAATACCAAAATCTTGTATTTTTAAAAGAGATTCTTAAGCTTCATGGGTGAAAGGTACCCATGAATCAACACATAACATTCCTAGGTGGATGATTTCTTGAAGTTTGATGGGGGAAAACTTGAATTCTTAACTTGCACATTAAACACCTAGGGTTTTCTTGTTCTTGGGGATTATCTTTGAGAGGAAACCCTAATTTGATGTTATGAATGAATAATGAAATTATGATCCTTGGTCTGATATAATTAGAGGTTAAAATGGGTGGAAAAAGATCCAAATACCCTTTAAAAATGACATAAAATTTGTTGAATGGGACCTGCGACAGCTCGTACGATGGTCCATCGCTGGCTCGATGGTCCATTATTTTGACCGTCGTATGTGGACCAAAAAAAAGACTCACTTCCTTATAGTGATATCTTGGGCAATGATCCATCGCAAGTTCAGTGATCCGTCAACCTATCCATCGCACCTTATTCGAAAAGTTAACTCATTGCCTTAGCTGCGATGGTCTAGGTGACGATCCATCGTTAGATCGATGGTCCATCAACCTGGCCATCGCACCTGGGCAATTCTGACAGCTCTAAGTAAATCATCCATAACTTTTTATCTGATACTGTATTTGGACGAAATTGATATCTTTTAAAGCTAATTCAATTTCCCATAAGATAAAAAATAAAAATCTTAAAAATTCCACATGTACATAAATGGATTCATATTTCAAAGAAAGTTTCTAACATTCTTGGGATGATTTCAAGCTAGGTAGAATTAGGAGGTATTACAATAACTCATGCTATAGGTATGACTACTATACCCCATGAGTTCTTGCAAGTCTTAGGGGACAATGAGAGGACCACTGATGCTCGATGAGGGTTGGTGAGAACGATATGACTACCCTATATGGGTAGATAAAATCAGGGGTTTGGACTATATTTGAGCAGGCAGAGGCCAGATAGGAGACCGCATAAGATGCACTTTTTAAGCTATATATTGGCTCCCAAGCACGTCTTGATGAGTTTGACAAATGGGCTATAGCTCGATTTAAAAAGACAGAGGTACCAGATCTATCCCAGATGACACAGGATATTGATATATTATGAGCAGAGATACGTTATTTCACATAAAGCCATGTAATAGCCACTCCCTTAGTTATACCCCTGGTGGTCTAGATATCACCTCCGCACATACTTAGATAGTTTGATTTCTTCACAGAGGATGAGGAGGAGGTCTTGGTAGTTGGGGCCAAGAGAAGGCACATAGGTAACTTACAGGATCTTGATATGACATGTGACCAGGCCGCTAAAAGGGCTAGACATAATTCAATAGAGTCTACAATGGTTGATAGGCAGAAGCATATAGATATAGCTACAGGTGCATTCTCTAATAGTGCAACGCCACCACTACTATCTCTGTCAACTGATATTCTCCATTCTGGGGATACTCATAAGACGAATGCTTAGTGCATCCTAGGTATGTTCTAACTTCCCTTTGTTTAGTATTTTTTTGCACATTGAGGATGGTGCTTAGTATTTTAGTTGGGGGTGGGGTATACCATAGCTACCGTAGGTTTTTTTTGGTCATGCTTCTTTTTGTATCGATCATGGTATGGTTGTAAATCGGCATGTGTAGGAAAATTAAGTAGTATTGTGTTTTATGTAATTAGGATATTTTTAAGTATTTAGGGAAGTAGTCATATTTTGACTGATTTTGGATACCACTCCAAAAAATTATGTTTTAGAATTGTCTAATTGTATATATGTATGAACAGTATGGATCATGTTATGTCATTAGGATTATGGGCATGATAATCACTTGCTGACAATTGCATGAACTAGATAAGTAGTAGCTTATAATATTGGCTCTGTGATATATGTGTAAAATGCTACTTAGTTCTCTTTATGTGTGAATTCATAACTTTCCTAGTTAGTCTTGCCTAGGTTGAAGGGCAATCGATTAAGAAAGAATCATAGGCCACTACTTATTATAGTCTACTTATAGCCTAAACAACCTTCCATGTGTAAAATAGTATCCCTTGATCCCTATTTTGAGCCTTGTAGCCTATTTCTTTGTTTTTACCTATTCACCATCCCTTTTATATTACAACGAAATTGTTTTGGCCTTGGTCCTCCTTGGACATTGTCCACCTCAACTAAAGCAAAATAGTGTAAAGTGAGTATGTAGAAGGGTGAAATAAGAGAGAAATTTAGTAAGGATGGGTATGGTAGCAAAAGAAAAAATAAGAAAAAATTGTGAAAAAGAAAGAATAAAATACCACACCCAACTTGAATGTGCTTTAAAATAAAAATTGAGAAAAAAAAGGTGAAATAAAAAGAAAATTAGTTAATAAGTGAGACCCCATGGTTAGTGCAGTGCCAAGGATGCTTAGTCACTTGATATGTCTATATGTACCATAACAGCCCCCAAGACTAAATTACAAGCCGAGAAAAGTTCTATAGTGATACTAACTCAACTGTCTAAATGCTAAGGTAAAAAAATAAGGACAATCCTATGATAGTTGATGCAATTTTTCTATATGTAGTTTTGATGATGAGCAGCTAAACTGCAAAGGACCAGGTCCCTGGACATTCAAAGTACTGTAAAATTACCACACGGTATCTACACAGTTTTGTCCTCTTCTGCAACAAACTTACAGGTGCTATTTTGTACTGACTTGGACAACTAGTCTAATTATATTCCATCTGTAATCATCAATCAACTATAAAAGGAAAGAGACACCTCTCAACAATTAGTTTTTTCCAATTCTAAATAGAGAGGAGTAAGGCTACAAAAACTTCATTTCAAGGATGCTCAAGCATTGCTTATGTTCTTAAATTTGTACTATGGTTAAAGTGTGAGTGAGTGTTTTTTGAGTGTTTATTTGTCAAAGAATTACTCAAAGCTATAAGATTAATATATTGTTTTTTGTTAAGAGTGATGCTTAGGAAGAGTTTCCTAAGCTTGAGGTTAATTAAAGATAATAAGTGTATAGAGAGTACATTGTAGAGTTACCAAGATGAGATGACAGTAGAGTTGCTTCTAGCACAAGGATCCTAGAGTTAGGTGAAATCTAGACTGTAATTGGGAAGTTGATTATAATGGATTTCGTTAGTACTTGTGAAGGCATGCCATGATTTTTTCCATCCTGGGTTTACATGTAAAGATCCTTGTGTATTTCACTCTTTTTACACTGTCTTTAGTTTTATTTCACTCTAATTTTTAATTGACTGTGATTGATTCTGAGAGACATGGTCCCTTACTGTGCGGAGAAACCCCAAAGGGTTTCATCAATTAGTATTAGAGTCTGGCCACTCTAAAAGGTTCACACCTAGAGTTTCTTGGTTAACATATCTACTTTGCCTAATCTTGAAGAAGGGAAATCTATAAATAGACCACCAAGTTTCAATAGACACTACTATGAGTGGTGGAAAACAAGAATGCTTGACTTTATTACGGCTAAGGATAGTGAGCTTATGAACATTATTCTTGATGGTCCTCATGTGCCTATAAGAGAATTCAAAGAAAGAGATGTGAAGAGAATGGTCATCAAAAATAGGAAGGATTTAAATGATGAAGATAAAAGGAAGATTAATAAAAATTACAAGGCCAAGAAACTACTAGTTTGTGGGATAGAGCATGATGAATACAATAGGACCCCAGCTTGTGAAAATGCTAAAGAGATCTGGGATTGTAGAAGGACCGCTCATGAAGGCACTACTGATGTGAATGATTCTAAATTATTTATGCTAACCACTAAGTATAAAATCTTCACCATGAAATAAGGAGAAAGTATCCAAGAAATCCATACAATATTCACTTTTATCACAAATGAGCTTCACTGCTTAGGAGAAGTAATTCCAGTATATAAGTAAGTGAGAAAATTTCTTGGTGTTCTTACAAAGTCTTAGGAAAGCTAAGTGAGTGTTATAACTGAACTAAATAACCTCAAAACTCTCACCATGGATGAACTCATTGGTAATTTAAAGACCCTTGATCTCAAGAAACAATAAGAGATGGAGAAGAAAAAAGTGAAAAGGGAAAAATCCCTAGCTTTGAAGGCCTTAAAACATGGTTCAAGTGAAGGAAATACATATGTTTCCTACTTGTAAAGTAGGATTGTTAGATCCATGAAGATGAGTGATCAGTTCCAAAGAAAAACAAGTAGCAGCAAAAGAGGAGGCGGTATAGAGGTATGTCACAAATATGGAAGTCCTAAGAATTTCATTAAGGATTGTCCATTACTCAAAATGGACTATCAATGGTTACTCAAAACTAGAGGTAACAAAGAAAAAATAGGGATCATGCCCCTGAAAATTTAAAAAGGAAGGCAACGGCTGAGTATGCTATGAAATAAGCTCTGGCTACATGGGGAGATTCTTCCAGTGAATCTGATAATGATGAAAAGTATGGAGATATCTCTATAATAGTTGATGAAGAAAATTACATTATCTGTGATTCCATGTTTTTATTTATAGGCAACTCAAAAGATGAAGAACAAAAAGAGGTAACACTTTCTGATATAAAATAGAATCGAGATAATTACTCTACTAAGAAGACAAAAATACTTTCAAGTGTGCTAATAGACTCTGTATGTGAACTAACTACCAAAAGAAATGTCTTAGAAGAAAAAATAGAGAATCAAGAGCATGAGTTGATTGCTTTAACATTGAAAATTTCTGAAACTGAAAAGTTGTTCACTAGGATGAATTCTAAAAATCTGAGTCTAATAGATAATCTGAAGAAAGTAAATGGTGTAGATGGTAAAGGGAAGAAGGAATCATCAATTCTTGAGATTGATCTTGAGGAAAAATTGAAATCCTCCCAAAAATACCTAATGGAAGCACTTCACAGAAATAAAGAATTAGAGAGGGACCTAGTCCTCCTAAAAGAAGAGTTGAACAAGTCTCTTAAATAAACTACTTCCTCACTAATCCTTTATGACTTGACTAGTTAGAGTGTTAATGATGATAAAGGTCAGGATACCAAGGTAACTTCCAACCAAATGAGTCTAAAAGAAAGGATACTCACTATGATAGAATCAAAAGGCACAAACTCTTGTGCACTCACTATGGAAGAAATGGATATTTGAAGGAAAGATATCAGCACTGGATTAAGGTAAAATTGAGGAATACTAAATACATTCTTCAGTATAGTGCTCATCCTCGAGGCTACAAGCCTCTGAGAAAGGTGAAAAAGAACACTCTACCTAGATGGTCCAAAAAGGATTTGATCACTCCATTGTCCTACTACTAGGAACTTAGACTCAAATGGGTTCCTAAACTTGACAAGTGATCATAATTCTAGGCATAAGAAGGGGGTTACAATTAGGAATAGCTCAATGATTGAAAGAGTTCAAAGCTCATTGATGAAACGTCTGACTGTATTCTCTCTCTCTCAAGACACTTCAAGTGTAGATGTCAAACTGAGAAAAGACGATATATAAGAAAAAAGTATGTGAAATGGAATTCTAAGGACGGATAAAAAGAGTGAATATAGATCTTTATTAGTTAGAAAAGGTATTTGATCCTCACTGATAGTAAAATCTCATAAACTAAATATTGCATTCAAGATTATGATAATGAGGGGCTAAAAGGTGCTGATGAAAAATAATGACTAATCTAGAATAATTGTCACTGATTCTAGCTCTAGTAGTGAACCATCAAAATAGTCTTAATAGAATTCTCAGGGACCTAGTCCTAAAGAAATTCATTTCAAAAGAAGGAGCTTGAAGTGGTGTGAATAAAGCAAAAACTTGTGCCTAATTCTTATAACCAATGGAAGATCACTAAATAGTTCCAAAAGGAGGGTTTGCTAAGGTTAAAAAGGATGAAGGAAGTAGTGATTTAAATTGTCCTTAACCTAATATGTGAATTAATATTTCTCCACCAAATTTTCTATGTTAAGGATACAGGTATCCTTAATAAAGTGGGTGCATTTTAGTCTATCTCAGTACTATACCCTTGCAGGTATACACCTATAGGAACAGCTTAGAAAGTGGACAAAAGTGACAAAAATGAACTTAAAGATTCACTTAAAGAAGAGGGATCTAGTCTTATCTCTCAGGCTAGTATCACTACATTATTCTTTCATAATCATAAAATATACTATCTGAGAAAGACATGTATCTTTTCCTTTCCTCATAAAAGCTATCAATTTGTTTGCAAAATGAAGAGTCGCTTTTATCAAAATCAAACATGTCATTCTCTAATGAGAACTGTCACCTCTTCAAATTGCTAAAATAGGATACTTCCCAATCTGAGTTTCAACTTATTGCTCGTTGTCTCCACTAAACCAAACTGATCCTTCATCCATAAATTCAAATTAAATATGACCTCATCAAATATCTTGATAGGTCCTCTAACTCAAAGTCTGGTAACCCTACTGGAATAAGGCAAGAACACATAAGTTGAGAAAAGGAAGAAATCCTCTGAGGGACCTGGTCCCTGAAATAAAAAGTTACTATTAGAGGATAGAGGCAAATAATAAGACCAAAGGAAGATATGAAGGATATGGGTGGTTAAAAGGGAATAAAATGTTAATGACTCAGAAAGTTCTCCCTGGAAAAAACTCTTGATCACAAAATATGTGAGAAAAAAAAGACATAAAAGGCCATATGGGCACCTCCTCAATAAAGTATTGTATCATTTAGGGGTACTTGGAAAAGGAGATCACATGGAACAACCAAGTTGATATTCAGTTTGAACAAAACTTTTGGAGAATATATATCAAGTATTTGAATTGCTAGTTGTTCAAGAGAAATTGGTAATAGAAATAGAGAAGTTAAGAATTAAGTCAACTATCAAAGATAATGGATTAAATGTATTTGACATTATTGAATCAAAGGCTATCACTGAAGGGCTAAGTGTCACTAATGAAAATATAGCTGGAATTGCAAAACTCCGGGAAAGAATGGACAAACTGAATACTGAAGTAAATATCCCTAAATAGTTGGTGGATACTCACATTACTATAGATACAAGAATAGAGTAATGCTTAAGTCCTTTTCACCGAATCCTCCTTCCAACGGAGCCCTGTTATCCTTATTTCCTTATCAACCTTGTGTCAGTTCCATATGTTGGATCTCATAATGGATTTTAAAGATAGTTGTCTTTTGATTATTATTTATCCTACTATACTGGTACTGAATATTATGACTGAATGAATCTTTAGTTTGTGTATCTCATTTGTCTCCTCACTTTCAAGCTATTCTATATGTTAGTGTTGTCCCAGTAGCCATGAGTTAACTAATCTATGCTTATCTTTACTCATGGTTTATTGTTAATGCTTTTCAATGAATCCAAAAGAGAGAATATTGAGTTCATGTAGTATGGACAAGGCACTAAGTAAATTGAGATGCAGACCTAAAGAGATTCATACTATTAGGGGGAAGTATGTAAATGCAAAGGAACCAATTAAAATGAAGGTTCACAATGACACGGGGAATTTTTTACTGCAAGATTATGACAAAGGAGTAAGTCCCCGTATAGCATGATAGAGTACGTTTGATAATATGGGGAACATTCTTCCTCGAATGGTAATCTGATTAAATATGATGAATGTGTACTGATACTAAAATTATAAGGTCTGGTTTATCATTATAAAAAAGGGAGAAAATTCCTAAGTGTAGTTTTGATGATGAGCAGCTAAACTGCAAGGGATCACGTCCCTAGACGTGCAAAGTACTATACAGCTAATACACGGTATCTGCATAGTTTTGTCCTCTTGTGAAATAAACTTACAAGTGCTATTTTGTAATGACATAGATAGCTAGTCCAATGATATTCCATCCTTAATCATCACTCAGCTATTAAAGAAAATATACGCCTCTTCAACAATTAGTTTTTGCCAATTCAAAATAGGGAGATGTGAGGCAGCAAAAACTCCATTCCAAGACTGCTCAAGCAATGCTCATGTACTTAACTTTGTACATTACTTAAAGCATGAGTGAGTGTTTTTGAGTGTTAATTTAAGAGTAATGTCTTGTTTTATTGGTGAGAGTGCTGCTTAGGTAGAGTTTCCTAAGCTTGAGAATGATTAGAGCTAATTAGTGTAGAGAAAGTCCTTAGAAGAGTTACGAAGATGATCTTGTACTAGAGTTGCTACTAGCACAAGGATCCTAGAGTTAGAATGAAATCTACACTATAATCAGGAGGTTGATTATAGTGGATTTCGTTGGTGCTTGTGAGGGAAATCCGTGGTTTTTCCCATATTGGGTTTCCACGTAAAATATTTTATGTCTTTTACTCTTTCTGGACTGTCTTTAGTTTTATTACACTCTATTATTTGATTGCTTGTGATTGATTATAAGGGACCTGGTCCCGTATTGTGCGGAGCAACCCCAAAGGGTTTCATCAACATTAATTGGAACTTCTCTTCTAAGGGTGAGTATCTCTTGATTGTCCCTACATTGACATGCATTATTTCATATAAGTTAGTGTGACATCTTTTTTGTGAGGGAACATGAGTCATATTGCTAGTTGCTTTCTTGTTTTGGGTAGTGTGACTCAATAAATATGTGTGGTTATCTGTTGCTAATGTAATGCCATACCTTGATCCCATTGTTTTACATTGTTGTGCTTAACGTTTATACACAGTTAGTTTTGAAAAGTAAGGTTGGAAGGGGTATTGTGTTTTGAGCTTTAACTGTTGACTGACTGCCTTGAATATCTTCGATTCTCCAAGTTAAGCATTTTTTTTTTATTTTTTTGTGTTTCGTTGCCTGAGGGCATACAAATGTTCTAAGTTAAGGGTGTTGATATGCTATAGAAATATAGCATATTCGATGCTTAAAACTATTAAATATGCAAGTTTCTGAGGTTGTTTTGTTAGATATGATGTTTTTTGGGTATGTCTTACAGGAAATCATATTTTAGGTGCGAAGTTTGTGAAAAAGGGGAAAATGTTTTTTGACTACTTTTGAGAGAAATTATGGATGTTTGAGACACTTTTCAAATTATTTGTCACCAAATCATGTTTGAGAATTGAAGAAAAGCTAAAAATATGACTCCCGGCACTTACTAAGTCAACATGCGATCTGATGTAGTACTTGTGGACCGCATGTGGGTAAAGCAACTATCAGAAGTCCAAAATCCCGAGAGATGACTTGCATAAAATTTTTGGTCTGGCACTTACAATAGCCATTTGTTCCCTCCCTGCAGGTCGTAAGTACTACATGCGCCCAAGAACAGGGCACGAGTAGGGACCATAAGTGGCCACTGACCCTTTTTTCTCCCATTTTGATCGGGCTTTGGTTTTAGGATTTCCTCATGTACTATAATACCCATTATGTGCTTTTAGTAAAAGTTACGTACTTTTTATACTCACAAACATATTTTGATTCAAGTTTTGATTTTGATCTTGGAATTCTCTTATATTAACTTTAATTCATTAATTTAGTTATGGTTTTGAGTTTCTACTTCTTATTATTGTGGTTTCATCTTATACTTTCAATCATGAATATTGTTGATTTCTTCAGAAGCATGAGCAGCTAAAATCCATAACTAAGATTGTGGAAACCCTGGCGGATTGACGAAGTAGGGGAAGTGCTATTGTTGTTCTGAACCGATACCCATGCATGCATTGCTTTATCTTCAATATAATAGTTTTCTTAACCGGTGCACATGTTAGAATCCCTTCTAAGTTATTGATACTTACTCCAAAAATGCAGTAGTGACTAGGAAAAGATAAAGAAAATAGTAATTTGGAGTTTAACTGTCTATGCACGCTTCTAGGTTTTATCTACATAAGATGGTTAGATTTCATCTAATAACTAGAGACTCAAAAGGTAATAGTTAATTGGGATCAAGATAAGGGTTAGTAAGGCAACATCCTGAGACTCAAAAGGTAAAGCTGAGATCTTCTACTCGTTCAAACGACCGTAGAAGGTACATAACTTATGGATTCTGTATATAAGGTATTGGGTTGGTTCAATAAAGTATGATAAGCCTACGGAGTTGAGTAGCTAGGGGGAACACAATCCTAGTGTTCACCTATGACTGATTACAACCGAAGTTAATATTCATCACTTGTTCGATATTGCTATTCCAAACCCCTCATTTACCTTTCCAACTCTCGCCAATGATTACAATAACATAGAGCCATGAGTCCACGTATTTCCTTGGGATTTCCCCCAACCTTTGTTGGGTTACTATATTTGGCAGCAACTGTATCATCTTCTGAGAAGAGGTGTAGCTTGGACGTCACCGATACCAAACATGAGGTACTTAGTAGGCATCGACTGACTGGGCTCTAAGGATAATGCATGTGTAGATATCATCTAAAGTAGGAATATAACTATAGGAAACTACTCAGGCAACAAAGCATAAAAGTGTTATTGTAAAAGTAAGGGCATACAATAAGGTAATAATAGTGTTTAGAGAGAAAGTCAGTTTTGTAAGTAACTAGTTCATATACAGTTGTATAGTGGGGAAAGAGATATACAATACACAATGGTAGTATAAAGTAAGAAAATAATATACAAAGAGTAGCCAAAAAAGAATATATATATATATATATATATATATATATATGCTATATGAATAACCAAATATGAAGATACTACTCTAAGGGAATTCATCAACATCATCAGGGTCATAAAATATTAAGGGAGCTATTTCTAACATACTCAGAGTCTCTAACCAAACTATGCATAATCATAATATGATCAAACAAGTATAAGTCTTGCCATAATAATGAGAAAATAAATCAGACACATATCGATAATCTCAGCATCAAACCATAACCAACTTTCCATGAGCTATGCAACAATAACCAAACAATAAGTAACCAGATAGTCTGGACAACTAATAACCCCAATCAAGCCCCTATAAGACCAGAGATGCAAGCAAGCAATCAGAAAATAACAACCATAACCTATATCTATACAGGGCCCATAAGACTGATAGATGCAAGAACCAAATAATTATATAAGTGATCGAAAATGCATTCTAATGAATGGATGCAACTTAAACCAATAATACCATATCAACTAGATTCCAAACCATTCAAAGTGTATACACCTTCTCCAGCTTAGTAGCTCATAAAGGCAGGACGAACAATTACCATCCTTCTTCAGTGTTGTAGCTCATCGAATGAGGGGCCAATTGGGAATTTAAAATATCTATATACACTGTCCGACCGTGAATCAAAACTTTTAATGACCATCATCCCAAATCTACTTCATCCAGTATCAAATATATATATATATATATATATATAGTATCATAAGGAATGACAAACTTGAACTGGAACTAAATTAGTGTATATCTGTAAAGCCATTGCCCAAGATCGAAATTGGGACTAAAACTGGTATAGTAATATGGAAAGGTTAGAATCTCCCTCAGATAAAGTGAGTAAATAGTTGATCAATAATGGACCAGAATCAACCTTGGTCTAATTTCCAAAATAATATATTTAGTTTACAAAGTCATAAGTCCATAATAAAGGTGGTATGATTTCCATTTTCAAAGAATCAAGTTAGCAAAAGTTGGAATAGATCCCTTTTTAGCGAAACAAGAGTGAAATCAAGGTTTTAACCGAATCATACTACTAAATAAGTATGAATGTGTATAAATGTAAGGATGTCGTCATCATAATATTGACAATACAATTGTAAGCATCTATGTATCCGTACAGTACAACCACTTCATTCTAAAGGATAGAATACTAACCTGGTGTCCAACTAGTGTCATAACTAAAGCCTGGGGATCAATAATATATAAATATACAGATATCAACACCGTGATCTAGAAAACTAAGGTAAATCAAGGCATGAAGCTTCAAGGAGGATATAATCAAAGAAGATCATCCAATTTACTAAGCGATAAGGTAAGTCTTATACTGAAGGATTCACTATGTCAATCTATAATTAAGAAATTCAATAATCTAGTGTTATAAGATCCTATAAACTTAACTTGTATTCTAGGCTAAGGTTTCAGTTACATTTCCATTCTAAATTCCCCTATCTAGGTCAAGACAAGATATAAAATGTATAAACTATTCTATAATCCAAACTTAGTATGAAATCGTAATAATACGCAATCTCATAGAAAAAAGTAGATTGAAGCCTACCTCGAGGCTGTACCATATTCGTAAATAGTCCACAAACTACATGTATTCACTCCACAATCTTAAAATGTCATCAACTTATCAAAAATATTATCTAGATATTAATATAAGTAAAATGATGTCCATATTTCAATATAAAGCTTTGGATCTAAAATCAGATAAAAAATAGGCTCATAGGGCCCATAAGCAAAATTTGAAAATTGAATCTATCACGAGGTCCCTCAAAGGACATTGAATGTGTGCTCAAAAGTTGAGCACAAATAAAGCATAACTCATATAATCCTTCAAGGTTAAGGAAATTTAAGAACTATTTATAGGAATTAACAAGGAAAGGACGAATATTGATGGGGAAAATAATAAGAAATGATTAGAAGGTATTAAATAAACTTAACTTAGCCTCATGGATTATCTCCAACCATTTTCCTTTATCAATGTCCTATTAATGGTGGATGAAGGTTAAGAAATAGAGGAAAAATAAAGTAGACAACAATTTATAGGGCTATCAGGAGTACTTCACGAATACAGGACTCTAGTCGCGAATGTGATCGGTCTACCATAATATGATGGCTGGATCATGTATGCGGGGTTCAAGATCCTTGAACTTCAAAAATGTGGAAAAGGACTTGTGAACAAAAAGGTCAAGATTGCCTTGCACTAGATATTATGAACCAGCAAATTCCTAAGTCCTGATGGACTTTGATTGAGAGCTCGAGATTTGTTCAAAACATGTGCACAAACAAACTATGGTACCACACCAAATTCGATATTTTGGACTTAATAAAACCTTCAATATTTTAATCTAAAGTCCTTGTGATTAAATGTGGGCCGCATTCCCATAGTTCTACTTTCACTAAATCTACCCAATAGACCAAACGAGTCTAAAAGCCTTACGACTCAGAACAAGAGTCCCCTAGCGTAAACTCAATGTTCTTTAGATAATAAAGTTGTTGGAATTCTTATCCAATGTTGTTTACTATGAGTTCTAATCTGAGATCGATTCCTTAACAAGGAAAGCTTCAAAATAGGTAAATGATCCTAAAACACAAATAAACTATCCGAAAACTACATTGGCAATTCCTACAAGTCATAAATAAGTTGTAGCTGCTATAGGAAGGTACAAATTGCCAAAAATATGCAAAAATCATGAAAATGACCTTGAGAGTTATTATTATATCCACTACTATTAGGACTTACATCTGCAAAAGTCAATGGATACAAAGAGCCCAAAAGCTCAATAGGATAGGTACTGGGCCTGCATGTCTCGAGAAAGAGTCCCTACATAACCTCTAAGGCTAAGCAATGATTATAAGGGATTTCACTCAAGGTAATTTTTCCTTTTAATGCTTACTTAACTTTCCAAATGACCAAAAACCCATCCTCAATAGCCAATTAGCCTCTAACTGAATCTAGCACAACTAAAGCACGCAAACCCATACCACACCATGTTGACATCATTCTGATACAAGCGCAACCAAGTGAAAACTCATCTAAACTAAAGACAATCCAAAGCATGAATCATTAAACCAACTCTAACTCCAATAGCATTCCCTTGTCTTTCAAACTTGATATCCACTCTAAACTACACAAAATCTCTCCTATATCATTTGAGTCTTATGTGCGAAATCAAATTGCATTATTCTTGAAAGACCGAAGTTGACCTACTTAAAATCCATACAAGCCATCATAGGAATAATAACCAATAAGGTCTACCAGAATACTCATATGGTGATGACAAATGTCCGTGACCTCTGCCAAGCCACTAACTGTTTTGAGTGGCCCTTAAAATAAATAGTCATGAGTCCAATTCATAATATCTTGAAGTTGAATAATCCTCTTCAAAATACTCCTCTAACTGTGGATGAAACCACGCTAACAAAACTTAGGTACACATCTTCCGTTGATCAGGCTTCTAAAAGTCCTATGAAAATTGAGAACCATGGTTAAAAATAATAAAAACCAACACCATGTGCCAACGGACCATCTTTCAAATATTTATCAGGTACAACCCATATAAACTGAAGATACTGAGCTGGTAGGCAAAGAGTAGGCCTAATCAAGTTGTCAACAAATGCCCAACTAAATCAAAACCTTAAAATGAGGATATAACTAAGTTACACAATCCATAGCTATAATTTCAACATGAAACTGAACTATTTAACCACAACTAACCAGACTGATCCTGTTAGCGAGCAAGCATCCATATATTAAAACCCATCACAACATCTAAGTTGTCATTCAAAAGAGCTAAAAGTCATAAGTGCATTTAATTAATCATCAAGAAGATCAAATACCCAAATCAATATCATTACCATAAATCAAGCATATGTCCCAAACCAATCTAACCTTTATAGACTAAACAGATATCTAATGATTCCCACAAGGGCTGAAACTGAAATATCATCAAAAACATAATCACAATGTAGTAAAACCACAAGCTGGAGGTAATAATAGCGTACATGCAAGTGTACATGTTCTACCAAGTAATGTGGTGTTTAATAAAGCTGAGTTATCGATCCCACAGAGACTAGATTTGGCAACGACTTGATTTCAGTTCGAAATTTAGATTCACTTGATGGGAGTGTAACCAAAAGAGAGAATTGAATTTATAAATTTCAAGTAAAGAAAATAATGCCTAAAGTAAAGATCTTGTAAAAATTAATAGAAGAAAAACTAGGGTTGAAGCACTTTGAAAATTCATATTATGCTATTGGATTTCATTCATTAACTTGCTTATCTTGGTTATTGATTCGTAGGGTTAATTGTGCAATTATGGTTTTCCAACTTCTAATCTATTACCTAAGTTTAACATTACACCTAAATCGTTGAGTGGGGATGTAATAATTCACTTAAGTTCTTAACAAATATCATCCTACATATGAATCAAGTAAGGTATCTAAGTACATCCTTGTCCTAGATACTAATTCAAGTTTCTTATCTTATAAAGAATTAAGAACCATACTCTGCTTATTCTCATGTTCTATCGCCTTATTTCCTCTCCCGAGTTCACAAGGTTGACAATGGATGTATTCTAAGGGTAGAGAATCCTTAAAATAGTTAAAACAAGAATAAACAAACAAACAATACTGATAAGCAAAGAAAACAAACTTAATCCATAGCCATAATAATCATGTTCTTGGCTTCAACCTAGGAAAAGAGAGTTTAGCCACACATAGTCCTAATCATAATCACAAAATAGTAATTAACAACTAAAAACATGAATGAACTAAATAAAAATAATAAAAACCCAAGGACGAAGTTGTATCATCCCTTTTCTCTCCAAAATATGCTCAAAGATATGTAAAAATGTGATACAATATATATTTATAGTGTAGGAGCAAGCCCTTTCCGTGTTGGACAAGAAAACCTTCAGTTATTGAGCCCCGGAAAAGGTGGGGCAGCGCCCAGGGTAGAGCCCCTCTCTAGGTGGGGCATTGCCTCAATATCACCCTACCTCTCTGGAATTTGTTCTTAGAAATTTTTCTAAGGTAACGGGGGAACCGAAATGGGCCTGCATCGCAGGCTAATAGCTTCTAGAACCAACACATGCAACATGATTAAAATTTTGGCCCTCTTATGATTCCATTGGTGATTTTCATACGTCCATTGTCTACTCTATCAACCGAAATGTGCCCAAGACATTCCAGGGGTCCAAAAGTCCATCAATCTACGTATTGTGACTTCATTGAGCCATTCCGACCCTTTTTGAGTTGTTACCACTTGATTTGAAGATTGTATATCCTTCATATATCATCATAATCCATTCATAAAGAATCCTATAACATTAAAAAAACAATTTAAATCTCAATAAAACACAACATCCAACACAACGAACTAGAAACATGCGCTAAGCTAGGCTAATTTCACTTTGATCTTTAACTCATTATTTTGACCCTTAGCTTGATCCAATTGACCCTTGAGCATTATCGAGAAGTTGTTTCACATATAAATACATAATAACAATCTTAGGAACTCATTAAACACATTAGAACCCAACACGACGACTAGGCAAACACCTAGCTCAAGCTAGTAACGCTAGTTTTTTGGGTTGAGCTATAAATGAATCTTTTAGGTACAAACATGTTTAAAACTCACTTTGAACATCATAAACACATAATTTAAACAAAGATACAAATTTATATAATCATCCACCCATATATCACATGAATCATCCTCAAAACAAGGCTAGAATAGTGACACTAGAATGCATAAATACGCCCAACATCACCACCCCACACTTAAAGCCTTGTTCATCCTCGAACAAATATTTACTATAAGTATCATGAGATGGAGATTATATACTTATACTACATGTAATACACTCAAGCTAGTTCTATAGTGACTACTCGGAATACAAGTTTTTACACTAGGCATGTTATTTATACAATTGAAAGCTCATGAACACTACTTCAAAATATCCTAGCCTCAAGAATTGATTCATCTAGTTGGAAAACTCATGCTTATAATTCAATCAAGGATATCAGACAAATCACCCACATTTATCAAACACGTGCCCCTCTCAACAACAGAGTTATCCATACTCACTCACAATCAAGTAATTCATAGTATGACGGGTACAAGAATTAAATTATGCTCACTCTCACAAAGAATTCACAAGTTACACATAATGAACCATAGGCTTGTCCTTAGTGTAGTGCTCCACTAATAGTCGAATGTAAAGTTTAGTATCAAGTAGGACTTTTTTGGGTTGTAATATAAGCTAAGAGACGGGTAGAAACTATTTGGGAATAGTGACTTACCTTTCTAAGTGCGTTAATACACTACATTATACAATTAGAACCAATCTCCAACAACCAATTACACCATTTTTTTACTACCCCATTCTTTTATTTTACCCCATCTCTTTTATGCATTTCCACGCACACTTGGTGGGCACATAGTTTACTACCATAAGAATCAATTTTTTTCTTTTTTTCACAATCATGACGATATTTCTAACATCATTTATATCAAATTAATCCACCACTCATCAATTATAAACACCAATAACAGTTACCTTGGGCATCAATTTCACCTTTTTCTTCTTCAATTTCTCAAACTCTTTACTATTTTAATTTTTTATTAAAGTAATTAGGAGCATTTTGGATAAAATTATGGTCTATCAAAGAAGGGATAGCTACTTATGCCAAAGAAAAAGCTTAAGGCTCAATGGGGGTTAACTAGGATAATGCATAATGGGTAGGACAAATAGAAGGTATAGAACAAGGCTATCAAAGAAATGCCTACATCATCTTCGAAATCCATATTCTTTATTTCGCTTCACACACACATCGGACAAGTTCTAGACATCATATAGGACAAGGAATATGTAAAATTCTTACACTCACATGGAACATGCTCAACTCAATAGGATCATCATAGACTCTCAACCAAACAATAGCATAAATTTAAAATTAAGCCAATTAGTACAAGAGTCACAAACATGAGTCTAAGAGTCTAAAAAGTAGCAATTCATTCAATCAACATACACTTACCAACAAACTCACTTGCATCATGTAATAAAAAATAGCACCAACAAGAATATCTCACTTATTCCTAACCTAAAAACTTTTAAATCAAGCCCCCACACTTAAAAATCTCCTTTGTCCCTAAAGTGAACTTTTAAATTAACAGATGGAAATACTCCCTAAGGCCTCTAGGCATAGATAGTAGCATCCTCACACATAAATGAGGTCCATACAACCCCACACTCATTCTTTGCCATGCTTCAAGATCAAGTTTATGGTACTCAGACTTCCCATTAACCTGTGACTCAACCAAAAACAAAAACTACTTAAAGTAAAAACATAAAAACTGGAAATAAAACATACCTAATTAACTTGGGTTACCTCCCAAGCAGTGCCTGATTTAGTGTCGTGGCACGACCTATATCAACTCCACTATATTCTTTCACCCTTTTACTCCCTATTGGGAGCCAATTTATCTTTTGTTTCTAACCTCTTTCCTTTTTAACATATTAGGAATCAATGTTCTTATCTTAGGTTGCTCAATCAGGTAGTTAGAAGAGATCTTTGGTAGATTAAATACCCCACACTCATCCCTTTCAATCATATTAATCATGCATAAATCTTTATATAAGGGACTTTCAATAGGTTTTTTGTAAACATGAAATACCACCTCTTTATCATCTACCCTCATCTTGAGTATGCCTTCTCTAACATCAATCAAAGCCCCTTCAGTTGGTCAGAATGGACGTCTCAAAATAATTGGTACCTATTCGTCTACCATAAAATCCAGGATAAAAAAGTCAGTAGGAATAACAAATTTACCAACCTTGATGAGGACATCCTCAATGATTCCTTCCAGATATGCCATGGAACTATCTGTTAGCTGCAAGACTATGGTGGTCGATCTAGGCTTTCCCAAGCCCAATTTTAAATAGAGATAGGGGCATCAAATTTATACTTACCCCTAAATCACTCAATGTATGAACCTCTTTACTCCCAATTTGAATGGGAATAGCAAACATTCCCCAGATCTTTTAGTTTCTTAGTGATATTTGTGTCATCATAGTACTACACTCTTTAGTGAGTGTTAGTACTCCTACATCTTGCAATTTTACCTTCTTCACCACCACATCCCTCAAGTACTTTGCATACTTAGGCATACTCTACAAAATATATAAAAGAGGTAAATTAATATGAAGCTCTTTGAATGTATCAATGAACTTTCCGAACAGGGCATCCTCCTTCGCTTTTATTACTCTTTGAGGGAAGGGTAGTGGCAGCCACTTTTTTACTTCTGGTTCAACAACTTTTTCCTTCAAGTACTCAAACTTTCTTGAATTTTTAGAAACTTTGTCATTTACCTGTTGGGTGACCACATCAGCATCTACCTCTTTAATTGTAATACCCTGTACTTCTATCTAGCTTAAAATCATCCCAGTAATATTAAAAACTTGTTTTAAAGATGAATCCACTTTTATACTTGTGGTATTTTCAAGATTTTCACTTTTTATCATATGGAAAATTGAATAAGCTTTCCATCGATACCAAATTGCCATAATCGACACTCGGGTAAAGAGTTAGAGCCATTTTAGTAATACAGTATGCCACCTGAGCCATCAACGCATCACAGAGCCAGTCAAAATGGCAATCGTCAAACTCCAGTGAGCCTCCATAATTATGGTGCAGCACACTAAGGCTCAAATTTAGATTTGTCAAATTCTAGTGACATGGCGCGATAGCACCAGGTCACGCTAGGGGTCCAGCTCAGAAAATTTTTATAGAATTAAAATACACGTCCAAGGATTAAAAGGGCCAATTTCTCACCCCTATATATGCCTAATAACACGTGATTCAACCATAATTCACCCAAAAATATATTGTTTCTCTCAAGTTTCTCTCAACAACAAGCTAGGGTTTTCAATTGGGGATTCGAATTCAAGACTCAAATTCAAGAATATCTCCATCAATCTTCGTAGAATCAAGAACTAAGGTATGAACAGTGTTCATTCATGGATTTATTTCATACATGAAGTCCAAGAATCGAGTTTTAAATCCTGTGTTATGAATATTTTGTTGTGGGTTGATTATGTTCATGTGATTATGGTTGTATGATTCCTAAGTTGGAATCTTTATGTGTTGTTCATGAACCTATGCTGGTATGTGGTCTGAAACATGTGAAATTGAGTTGAATTATAGAGTTTTGTTATTAATTTTACGGTCATGCCTATGCCCTAAGTCATGCATCCTTGGTGTTTGATAAAATCCCTAAGAGAATAGAAATTATGCATTATTGCTTAATTGTGACCCAAGTGATAAGTGTATGCTTTACCCTATGACTTCCATGATATTTTGTGAATTATCAATGGTTGAGGGAATGTCCATGAGATTAGGTTGATGAAAGTATGACATGTTTATATGCAATTTCATTCATGTACTACGACTATGATAACATGTGTTTCATGAAATCCCCAAATTAATGTATTATGAATTGTTGATATTGTCATATATTCAAGAAGTGTCATGTCCTGTCAGTTTTATGCTATCGAGTCTTGGGGTTACTTGTACCCGACAATTTCATTGTGTACCTAGAGCCAATGTCATTTTTTCACGATACTCTCAGTCAAGCCATGATCCTTAGAATTCAGTCAGTCTTATGAGTCAGAAAAATTCAATAAATTTAGTATCAGTCTAGTCCTACTCAATAATCTCAGTGACCTCAGTGGTCTCAGTAACATTGGTGCTCAGTAATCTCAGTAACCTCAATATTCCCATAAATCTCAGTAACTTCAGTACTCTCTATTAGTCCTCAGATCTTAGTAGAATTCCGTTAGTCTACGGAACTCAATAAACTCAGTTTAGCTTTGCTAAATAATACCATTAGTATCAGTTCAGTTCAGTTAATTAGTTTAGTATCTATTTATTTGGGAGTAGGATTTAGCACAAAGTGATCCCAAGGATGGGGACTCACCTATTATTCAGTAGAGGGTGTGATCCTTAAAAGTAATCCTTGTGTTCCAAAACTACGTAGCCAGCATAGGTTGAGCTGCACCCTACACATTTAGGGATTTATACATCTCATCTGAGTTTCCAACTAGGAGGGGTTGAAAGAAGAGCTCCCTATTAGAGAGGGTATACTCATAGCTTATCTTTACCCGTGTCACAGTACTGACACTCTTCCAGTTGGGGTTATAGGTTGGACCCCACCAGTCAGTTTTGAGGCATGTAGATTAGATGATTACCTCCTACAGTCTTAGTTTCAGATCCAGTTTCGGTAATAGAACTCTGTTCAGTTCTACAGAAATCTAGGACTGTCAGATATAGTCAAATCAGTATAGTGTGGAACCCAGCTAGTTCCATTAGTATCAGGACTATCAGATACAATCACTTATGTTATTAGTATTCAGACTCAGTAATCATGCTATCATGAACTCAGTTAATAGTATATTAATTATATGAAACCCATGTTATCAGTATTCAGTTTTATGACTGTCAGATACAGTCAATCAGACTAGTTCTTCATAATCAGAACTATCAAAAACATTCATTCCTTTATTAGTAATATGACATTTGTTCCTCAGTATTCAGTAGACTCAGTCATTCAGTATCCCAATATCAGTACTCAGATATTAGTAAATCCATATTATCAAAATTTATAAGTCAGCGCTATCAAGATCTCAGTTACAGTAACGTATTCATGCATGTATTCTCACGTTCATATTATACAGTCAATTATTATTGTTTATGCATATGAACCCTTACATTTAGCCTATATCACTTGTATGTAAATACATTCAATGTGCTGACGTATTTTCACTATGGTGTTTTATACCATAGGTTTAGAAGCACGAGCTCCCAAGCATCCTTAGTAGATTAGACATTCAGTAGCCAGACTAGCAGTGAGTCCTTATCCTTCGAGGATAACATGATTATTTTATTACTTTATTATTTCCATAGTTCATAGTTAGTTAGGGACATATCACATCAACTCCATAGATTGTCAGACAGTTTAGAGGCTTTCAGACTACAGCATATGATCAGACAGTTTATTTTAGTTTTGGGTATTTTTATACCCCATTACAGACATTATATTATATTTAGTATTAGTTCAGTTTTGAACCTTATGTCCTTACAGCTTATATTCTGTATATTTATAATGTATTATTCAGTACTCAATTGCAGATATCAGTCATGGGTTAGCTTGTGGTCCTTCGGGGTCATTTTAGGTACCAGATTCAGAGCGTTACGTTAATTGACTTTAGAGGTTCTTCATGAAGCTATTTACTACTCTTCAAGGTGATTACCATGATTTGTTTTGAATTTTCAATATCATCGGGCAGACCACCTTGAGGATGGGTATTTAATGCTTATTGTATTTGTGCAACCTGCAACTCTAAATTTATCTGGGACACTTTTTGATTTTGTAATTCCTCCCTTTGATTTTTCATATCTGCAATCAATTATGTTTGACTCGCTAATAGTTGTTTTATTATCTCTTCCATGTTGCTCATTGACTGATTCGATTGGTCTTACGGTTGTGGAGTATTCCATGTCTAATTTGATGGCTCAGTTTGCCACTTCATGTTGTAGGCATTACCATAATTTGGCTTTTAAGCATTTCCTACATACATTATACATTTCGAATTTGAAGTACACATGGTTGCTGCATGACCACTATTTCCGTATACTTCACACTAACCTCCAGCTTGTCGATGGCATTAACTGAAGCTGAAGGCATTGACTTTGGTTACAGGTTGTGTTGCTCCCAACTCTATACTGTTGAATAATATGCTGATCAAATTCTGCAATGCAGAAACCTAAGCTAATAGGATTGTGAATTGGTCCACTTCCAACACACCCATAATTTTTTTATAGCACTTCTAGAATCTGAATGCCATTCTGGATTTCCTTTTGCTATGCGGTTTAGTAATGTGTACAACTCATCATAAGTTAGCTCCAATTCTTGACCACCTACGGCTGAATCTAACAAATTCTTTGTATTATGATCAAGAGCTTCTACAAAAGTATGAGCAAGTACCTCATTCGACTGTTGGTGGTATGGAAAATCCCGAAGAAGGGCCTTAAAGCATTCCCAAGCATGGTATAGATTTTCATCAGGCTTCTATTTGAAGCTCACTATCTTACTGCGAAGTATCACAGTCTTGCCTGATAGAAAGAATCTAATAAGGAATCTTTTGGCTAAGTCATCCCATGTTGTGATTAAATTGGTCGGCTTCGCATTCAACCACTTTTTAGCTTTCCTAATAAATGAATAGGGAAATTGTGTCATCCTCACATAATCTGGAGTTACCCCGATTGGAGTAAATATATCTCTAAGCTCAATGAGGGTCTTTAAGTGGACTTGTGGATCCTTATATGAAAGCCCTGTAAGCTGCCCACTACTAATAAGAAGACGAACCATATTGTATTTTAACTTAAAATTCTTCCCAGCTGTAGGTATTTGAATTGGGGAAGTCAAGTTCATCGGAAGTGGGACTGCCACTTCACTAACCTTCCAACCAACTATTTGTTATTCAGTAATAGAAATAGTATTCTCTTGGTCTTCTTGAATTTGCAGAATTCTGGGGAGAAGGATTGCTTCTCTCCTGTGTTGATGGTAAAGTTGCTTAGGTTTCGAGCTTGGTTCTACCAGCTTCCGATCCATTGCTAACTTAGAAACCTAAGAACCTGTTTCCTGCAATAACAAAAATAAGACTAAGCGTAAAAATAATAAATAAATCTAAAAGTAAAACTAAATTAAATAATTGCCAAAATACAAGTTCCCGGCAACGAAGCTAAAAACTTGATAGAGCACACGCAAGTTTACGTGGTTATAATGCCCCAAGTCTGGTACCCGGAATGCCACACGATTCTTATGACCCCGAAGGACCATAAGCTAACCCATGACTGATATATGTACTTGTACACTGCATAATATACTGTATAAATATGGAAATAAAGGCTGAAAGGCCATAAACTTCAAAGATTCGATAAAACATAACATCTAAAGTTATGGTATATCAATACCAAAATAACTGAAATAACTATCTGAACATGCTAGTTCGAAAGCCTCTAAACTGTCTGAATAAGGAGTTGATGGGAGATGTCCCCAACTAACTCCAACTACTAAAATAAATTAATTAATTAGATAATAAAGTAATGGTCATGTCCTCGAGGGATGAGGACTCACTGCTAACTCTGACTGCTGAGACTAAAATGCTACTGATGCTCTCGAGCTTGTGCTTCTGAACCTAGGGTATAAAACACCATAGTCCAAATGAGTCAGTACATTTGAATGTACTAGTATACATGTGAGGTAGGCTGAATGCAAAGGGTTCACATGCATGAACTATACTAACTAAATAGATAACATGAACGTGAGAATGCATCCATAAAGACATAATAACTGTAACTGAGTTCGTGTTAACATGATTACTGAGCCTGAGTACTGATAGCATGAGATACTAATAATTGTATAACTGAAATAACTAATATGGAGCTACTGTATCAAATAGTCTAGGTTCGGATGGAATTAGATGAGTGCTATGCTGTTCTGAGTTAATTGTATCTGACAGTCCTAAATTCTGTAGAACTATCTAAGTTCTATTATTAAGATTGAATGATTGTATCTAACAGTCCTGATTCTGTAACTAAAATTATGGGAAGTATTCATCTAACCGATATGCCCCAACTAACACAATATAGTTGAGTTGGAGTCCAATCTATAACCCTAATTGTAAGGGTGTCAATATTGCGCCACTGGTAAGGACAATCTGTGAGTAACCCTCATATAGCAGATAACTCTAGTGAGAATGGTGGGAACCCTTATATAATAGGTTAATCTACCTCATCTACCCTCATATAACAGGCTATGATGTCTCAACCTACGCTGGCTACGTAATTCTGGAACGCAAGGTTTGCTTCTAAGAATCACACCCTCATATAACAGGTGGGTTCCCATCCTTGGGTTCACTCGGTGCTAATTTTCTACTCCCATCTGAATAGACACTGAACAAGATTAACTGAACTAAACCGACTGAGTTAACTGAGTTCCATTGACTGATGGAATACTACTGAGATTACTGAGTTTTCCTGAGTCATAAGACTGACTGAATTCTATAGATCATGGCTTGACTGAGAGTACCATGAAAACATGACACTGATTCTAGGCACACAGCTAAATTTTTGGGTACAAGTACCCCCAGGACTGAATAGAAGAAAACTGACAAAGCATGACTTTCTTGAATACACGACCAACATCACAATCCATAATACTGTAAGTTGGAGATTTCATGAAGTATAAGTTCTAAAGCACCACAATGGTATACATATATCTATAATTCATTGACTAAGACATTTTATCAAACATAGGACATACATAAACTTGTACATAAATGGGGATTTCATATTATCATTCTAGTATCGCACTTTTCCTTCACATAGGCATTTAATCGAACACATGGGGAGCAGGATTTGGTTATACAATCATCAACACATCTAATAATCATGGATACATCAATCAACGTGTAAATTTAAGGGTTTATCATGATTATTAAGAAAATCACAACATCCTAGTGTTAATCTTTGGAATAGGTAATTTAAAACATGAATCAAAACCCCACAATATCATGAACATGAATTTCAATTCAATTTAAATCATAAAGATTCATAAATACACAAATCTTGGATTTTCAAAAGAGATTCTTGATCTTCATAGGTGAAATGGGGCTATGAATCAACACATGACTTACTTGGGTTGTGAGTTTCTTAAAGTTCTTAGACTTGAAGAACTTAAAATCTCTTAGTTTCTTGAAGAATTATTTAGATCTTGTTCTTGAGGATTATCTTTGAGAGACAACCCTAATTTGATGTTATAGATGCATATTGAAATTATGAGCCTTGGTTTGATATAATTAGGGGTTAAAACAGGTGAAAAAGACCTAAATACCCTTTAAAAATGGCTTAGAATTTGCTAAAAAAGATCTACGATGGCTCTTGCGATGGTCCATCACTGGCTCGATGGCTTGTTGTTCTGACCATTGCACCTAGGCCAGAATAGGGACTCACTACCTTAGTAGCGATGGCTTGGGTGATGGTCCATCTCTAGCTCGACGGTCCATTGGTCCTAGCCGTCATACTTGACCAGAAGTTGAGGTCACTGCCTTAGTCGCAATGTCTTGGGCGACGGTCCATCGCTGGTTTGACGGTTCGTCGGCCTGACCGTCTCTTCTGAGCCATTCTGACAGTTCTCTGTAAAATGTCCATAACTTTTTACTCCGATACCAAATTTGAATGAAATGATAAAAAGTCAAAATTGGGGAAATTCTATCTGATGTGAATATTAGTCATTTAGTAAGTCATTGATAACTCTTCTGGAGACTAGATTTGACTTAAAAAAAGTTTGGGGTATTACAATATCTCCCTCTTGGGAACATTCATCCTCGAATGGGGCTGACTGAGAGGGGAGAAATGAAAGACTTAAGCACATCCTGAAGATGAATGACTGAAACATAAATCCATGACTAACATGACTAATAAACTAAATATATATCATATTGAACATGCATAACTGATGCATGAGTAACTGATTTATGACTGCATGGCTGAATTATTGATAAGATGAGTTTCTTATCAAACTAAACATGCATATCTGATACATAAATATATGATTGAACTGACACATGAATGCATGACTGACTACATAATGGTACTTAATACCAAGTTTATTATGAAATTCTAAACATTAAATAGATACCTAGCTTGTCACTGAAATTTGATCATGAAACTTAAAATCTTAAGGAGAATTATTACCTAGAGCTAGATCTGAGTGGGCCGAGAAATGGTGAGGATACTTGGTCTACATGTCTGCTTCTGCTTCCCAAGTAGCTCCCTTAATGGACTGATTCCGCCAAAGAACTTTGACTAGAGGGACTTCTTTGTTCCTCAGTCTACGAGTCAGGTAGTCAAGAATTTTGACTGAAATTTTTTCATAAGATAGGATGTTCTGAACATTTATGCTTTGAATAGGGACTACAACTGTTGGGACACCTATGCACTTCTTGAGAAAAGATACATGGAAGACTGGATGAACTGAGGCTATATCTGAAGGCAATTTGAGCTCATAAGCTACCTTGTCGAAGTGACTAAGAATTTTGAAGGGACCAACGTATCAAGGGCTGAGCTTTCCCTTCTTGCCGAATCTCTTCACTTCCTTCATAGGAGAGATCTTTAGATAGACATAATCACTAATCTCAAACTCGAGATCCTTTCTGCACATATCTACACAAGACTTTTGTTGGCTTAGAGAAGCTCGGAGTCTTTCTCTGATCAACAGGACTTTCTCTAAGGAATTTAATACTAAGTTAGGCCCTATGACTGAGGCCTCACTAACTTCAAACCAACCGATTAGAGATCTGCACCTCCTACCATAGAGAGCTTCAAATGGAGCCATCTGAATACTAGAATGATAGTTGTTGGTGTATACAAACTCAATCAAAGGCAAGTGAGCATCCCAACTACCCTTGAAATCAATTGTCCACGCCCTTAGTATATCTTCGAAAATCTGAATGGTCCATTTTGCTTGACCATCTGTCTGAAGTTGAAAGGTTGTACTGAGATGAACTTGCATCCCAAGACCCTTTTTGAATGAGGTGAACTAGGTACCTCTGTCTGAGATAATAGATAACGGAACACCATGCAATCTGACCAACTCTTAGATATACAATTTGGTGTAACCCTCAGCTAAATAAAAGGTATGGACCGAAAACAAATGAGTTGATTTGGCCATCATATCTACAATGACCCAAACTGAATCATGCTGGTAACAGTCTAAGGAAAACCTATCCCAAAGTCCATGTTCATATCTTCCCACTTCCATGTAGGAATACTGAACTCCTGCATGGACCTACTAGGTTTCTGATGCTTTATCTTAACCTGCTGATATGTAGAGCATTTATCCACGAACTCTGTAACATCTCTCTTCATCCCGCTCTACCAATAGATTTCCCTCAAGTTGCGGTACATCTTAGTGGCCCCTGGATGAATAGAGTAGCACACACCATGCACTTCTGCAAGAATTCACAGCCTGAAGTCATCTACACCTGGAACGCACAGATGACCCTGACAATGCAGAACACCATCTCCCTCTTGGGAGAAAATCTCTACTTCTAATACTTGACTAACTCTTTCAACTTGACTAGACTGGGATCTCTGGCTTGCTTTTCTTTTACCTCAGAAACTAGAGATGATTCTGAACTACTCTGAACCCATATGTTACCCTCCTCTGTATCGACTAAGTGAATGCCTAGTCTGGCAAGCTGATGGATTCCTGAGCTAACTTCTTCTTACTATCCTCAACATGAGCAACACTACCCATAGACAGTCTACTGAGACGTCAACCATAACATTGGCCTTGCCCAAATGATAAAGGACACTTATGTCATATTATTTCAAGAGCTCTAACCACCTTCTCTGATGATGCTTGAGATCTTTCTGAGAAAAGACATACTGAAGGCTCTTATAATCTGTGAACAAATCTACAAGAACCCCATAGAGATAATGCCTCCAAATCTTCAAGGAAAAAAATACGGCTGCTAACTCAAGATCATAAGTAGGATAATTCTTCTCATGGGATTTAAGTTTCCTGGATACATAGGCTATGACCTTACCATGCTGCATGAGGACACAACTTAAAACTACTCTGGATGCATCACAATACACTACGAACCCATCGGAACCATATGAAAGAGCTAAGACTGGAGCTGAGGTGAGTTGAGTATTCAACTCCTAAAAACTCTTCTCGCAAGGATCTCACCACTGAAACTTGACTTTCTTTTGAGTCAATCTGGACATAGGGGATGCAATAGAATAAAATCCCTCACCATCTATAATAGCTAGCAAAACCCAAGAAACTCCTGATATCTGATGGAGAGATAGGTCTGGGCCATTTTCTTACTGCTTCAGTCTTTTGAGGATCAACCCTAATGCCATTATCAGAAATGATATGACCAAGGAATGCTTCTGACCTTAGCCAAAACTCACACTTACTGAATTTGGCGAACATCTAATGATCTATGAGGGGCTGAAGTATGATTCTAAGATGGTTTGTATGATCACGCTCACTGCGAGAATAGACCACAATGTCATCTATGAAAACTATAACGAACATCTCCAAGTACTGCTTGAACACCCGATTCATCAAGTTTGTGAAAACTTTTGGGGCATTGGTAAGACCAAAGGACATAACTAAGAATTTAAAGTGACCATACCGAGTACAGAAAGCTATTTTTGGAATGTCACATTCTCTGACTCTGAGCTGATGATAGCCTAATCTGAGTTCTATCTTAGAAAAATAGCTGGAACCCTGAAGTTGGTTGAACAAGTTATTAATTATAGGAAGAGGATACTTGTTCTTAATCGTAACTTTATTGAGCTGACGATATTCTATACACATTTTGAGAGAACCATCTTTCTTGCACACAAATAAGACTGGTGCACCCCACGGGGACATACTAGGTCTGATAAATCCCTTATCTAAGAGATCTTTCAGTTGTTCTTTTAGTTCTATTGGTGTCATTCTGTATGGCAGAATAGATATAGGCTGAGTATCTGAAAGAAGATCAATGCCAAAGTCTATTTATCTTTCGGGAGGAATTCCTAGAAGATCTTTGGGAAAGACATCTGAATATTCATTCACGATTGGAACTGATTCAAGGTTGGGAGTTTTAGAACTAGTGCCCTTAACTCGAACAAGATGATAGACACATCCTTTAGATATTATTTTCCATGCCGTGAGGTAGGAAATAAGCTAACCTCTGAACGCTGGTTTACTACCCCTTCACTCTAGGATAGGTTAATTTAGAAATTGAAATTGGACAACTCTACTTCTGTAGTCGACTATGGCATGGAAGAAATAAAGCCAATCAATGCCGAGAATGACATCAAAATCAATCATCTCTAATTCGACTAAGTTTGCTAAAGTGATTTTCTAAAATATCATGACCAGGAAGTTCCTGTATACCCGTCGGGCTATGATGGTTTTACCCACTGGGGTAGAGACTGAAAAGAACTCTTCTAGAATTTTGGGACTGGTTCTGAAATCGCCTGCTATATAGGGAGTAAGAAAAGACAAAAAAGCTCCTGGATCTATCAAAGCATAAACATGTATATGAAGATCTGTAACGTACTAATAATCACATTAGGATAATTTTACTAATCTTTCTGGGACTGGAGAGCATAAAGTCAATTTGGGTATTGCATACTAGAAGCGCTGGAGGTGGCACCCTACTGGTTGGGGTGACCGGACTAAGCTGAGGAATGGTTTTGTTGACTCTGAGGACCTGGCTGAGGACAGTCTCTGACTCTGTGGCCTAGCTTTCCATATCCAAAACAAATACCACTGCCAGCTCCATGGTGCTTGTAATAAGTCTAGCAAAGAGGATAGGTGCAGGCACTGCTAACACTACCCTAAGACTTAGAGCCTAGCGCCCTATCTCTATTACCATCTATGAATCTAGGAGCTGGAGCATTAGCTAAAGAAGGAGCTGGAACTGATAACTTTAGATGAAACTGAGAACGATTTTCTCCTTCTGATTTGGCTCTCTTATTCTGCTTCTCCCTCATCTTAATTTTTTCCTCTTCTTTCTACTAAGCATGGGTCATAAGCCTACTATGTTTATGTGACTATTCAACATCGTGGAACTGCACTTATTAACTAAAATATTATTCACCCCAGAAACAAACTTACTCATATTGGCCTTTCTATTTGCAACCACATGAAGAACATATCTGGCTAGTTGGGTAAACTTAAGAGAATACTTTTTCACCATCATGTTGCCCTGCTCGAGGTTGATAAATTCTAACACTTTAGCTTCTCTCAGCTCAACGGGAAAGAATCTATCTAAGAAGAAGCTAACTCCTCCCACTCAATAGGCCCAGCATCTACAGCACTATCTAACTTCCACTATTTGTACCAAGTGTGAGCAACATCCTATAATTGATATTCAGCTAGCTCTGCACTCTCACTAGAAGTAACCCCCATGATATCCATAACCTTCTAAACTTGATCAAAAAATTCCTGAGGGTCCTCATAAAACTTAGACTCGGATTGGCGCAACTGAATTGGACACTGGATTGGCCTAAATGACAGGTGCTCGTTCATTCTGAAAAGCGACTGACTGAGCAAGAGTAGTGAATGCAGCTCTGAAATCTACATCGGAGATATGTTCTCCCAAAGGATCTTCGGCTGAGGGGATGGATGGTTCTTATTTCTTTTTTTAGGAGGCATGTTCTATAGAAAAAGGGGAGAAATAGATTAGACTGAGAGATTGACTTGAGATTATGCTCACTGGCACGACATGAATACTGAAAGAAGAAAAACTGTTCCTAAAGCATCTCATAGCCTCCTACAAATAAATGTGGTGCACAACACACCCATGTAAAAGACTCTACTAGATGTAGCTTTCAGACTTTCTCGGACTCTATTGAACCTTAGGCTTTGATACCAAGTTTGTAATGCCCCGAGTCTGGTACTCAGAATGCCACACGGTGCTCATGACCTCGAAGGACCATAAGCTAACCCATGACTGATATCTGTACCTGTAGACTGCATAATACACTATATAAATGAAGAAATAAAGGCTGAAAGGCCATAAGGTTCAAAGATCTGATAAAATATAGCATTTGAAGATAAGGTATATCAATACCAAAATAACTGAAATAACTGTCTAAACATGCTAGTCTGAAATCCTCTAAACTGTCTGAATAAGGATTTGATGGGACATGTACCGAACTAACTCCAACTACTAAAATAAATTAATTAATGAGATAATAAAGTAATGGTCATGTCTGCGAAGGATGAGGACACTGCTAACTCTGATTGCTGAGACTGGAATATTACTGATGCTCTAGAGATCGTGCTTCTGAACCTATGGTATAAAACACCATATCACAAATGTATCAGTACATTTGAATGTACTAGTATGTATGTGAGGTAGGCTAAATGGAAAGGGTTCACATACATGAACTATACAAATTGACTGGATAACATGAATGTGAGAATCCATGCATGAAGACATAATAATGGTAACTGAGTTCGTGATTACATGATTACTAAGCCTGGTACTGATAACATGAGATACTGATAAATGTAAAACTTAAATAACAAATATAGAGCGACTGTATCTGACAGTCTAGGTTCTGATGGAACTAGTTGAGTTTCGTGTTGTTCTGAGTTGACTGTATTTGGCAATCCTAAATTCTGTTGAACTATTTGAGTTCTATTACTGAGACTGAATGACTGTATCTGACAGTCCTGATTTTTTAACTAAAACTGTGGTAAGTAGTCATCTAATTGACATGCCTCAAATAACGCAATATAGCTGAGTTAGGGTCAAATCTGTAACCCTAATCGAAAGAGTGTCAATACCGCGCCACTAGTAAGGACAATCTGTGAGTAACCCTCATATAATAGGTAACTCTAGTGAGAAGGGTGGGAACCCTCATAAAATAGGTTAAGCCACCTCATCTACCCTCATATAATAGGCTTTGATATCTCAACCTACACTGGCTACATAGTTTTGGAAGGCAAAGATTGCTTCTAAGAATCACACCCTCATATAACAGGTGGGTTCCCATTCTTGGGTTCACTTGGTGCTAATTTTCTACTCCCATTTGAATAGACACTGAACATGATTAACTGAACTAAACTGGACTGAGTAAACTGAATTTCGTTGACTGATGGAATACTAATGAGATTACTGAGTTTTATTGAGTTATGAGACTGATTGAATTCTATGGATTATGGCTTGACTGAGAGTATCATGAAAACATGACACTGATTCTAGGCACACAACTAAATTTTTGGATACAAGTAATCCCAGGACTCGATAGAAGGAAACAGACAAAGCACGACTTTGTTGAATACACGACCCACATCACAATCCATAATACAATAAGTTGGAGATTTCATGATGTACAAGTTCTAAATCACCACAATGGCTACACATATATCCATAATTTATTGACTAAGACATTTCATCAAACACTGGATATGCATAAACTTGTACATAAATGGGGATTTCATATTATCATACTACTATCGCACTTTTCCTTCACATAGGCATTTAATCAAACACATGGGGAGCATGTTTTGGTTATACAATCATCAACGCATCTAATAATCATGGATACATCAATCAATGTATAAATTTATGGGTTTATTATTATTATTATGCAAATCACAACATCGTAGGGTCAATCATTGGAATAGGTATTTAAAACACGAATTAAAACCCCACAACATCATGAACATGAATTTCTATTCAATTTAAATCATGAACATTCATAAATACAATCTTAGATTTTAAAAAAAGGTTCTTGAGCTTCATGGGTGAAAGAGACCAATGAATCAACACATGACTTACTTGGGTTGTTAGTTTCTTGAAGTTCTTGGACTTGAAGAACTTAGAATCTCTTAGTTTCTTGAAGAATGATTTGGATCTTGTTGTTGGGGATTATCTTTGAGAGAAAACCCTAATTTGCTGTTGTTGATGGATAATGAACTTATGAGCCTTGGTTTGATATAATTAGGGGTTAAAATGGGTGGAAAATACTCAAATACCCTTTTAAAAATGGCTTAGAATTCGCTGAATGGGATCGGTGATGGCTCGTACGACGGTCCACGCTAGCTCTACAGTCCGTTGGTCCTGGCCGTCGCACTTGACCAGAAGTCTGGATCACTGCCTTAGTCGTGAAAGCTTGGCTGATGGTCTGTCGCTGGCTCGATAGTCCATTGGTCTGACCATTGCTTCTGAGCAGTTCCGACAGTTCTCTGTAAAACATCCATAACTTTTTACTCCGATACCGAATTAGAACGATATTGGTATCGTTGAAAAGCTAATTCAATTTTTCACATGATAAAAAATTAAAATTAGGGAAATTTAATCTGATTTGAATATTAATCATTTAGAAAGTCACTGATAACTCATCTAGAATTTAGATTTGACTTAAAGAAATTTTGGGGTATTATAGTGGTCTACCAAGTAATATAGTGGCCTTTAAGAAAGCAGAGTTGTCGATCCCACAGAGACTAGATTTGGTAACAATTTGATTTCAGTTCACAATTTAGATTCACTTGATGCGATAGTAACCAAAAGAGAGAATTGAGTTTATAAATTGGAGGTAAAGTAAATAATGCATAAAGAAAAGATCTTGTAAAAATCAATAGGAGAATCTGAACAATCATATTATTCTATTGGATTTCACTCTTTAACTTTCTGATCTTGGTTGTTGATTCGTAGGGTTCATTGCGCGTAACCTTACACCTACATCTTTGAGCGAGGATATAATAATTCACTTAATTTCTCAAGAAATATCATCCTACATATGAATCAAGTAAGGTATATAAGTACATCCCTATCCTAGACACGAATTCAAGTTTCTTACTTTATAAAGATTCAAGAATCATACTCTGCTTATTCTCATGTTCTATCACCTTATTGCCTCTCTAGAGTTGACAAAATTGACAATAAATGTATTCTAAGGGTCATGAATCCTTAAAATAGTTAAAACAAGAATAAACAAACAATCAATATTGATAAGCAAAGAAAACAAACTTAATCCATAGCCATAATAATCATGTTCTTGGCTTCAACCCCGGAAAAGAGCGTTTAGCCAGCATAGTCAAAATCGTAATCACAAAATAGTAATTAACAACTAAAAACATGAATGAACTAAATAAAAATAATAAAAACCTAAGGACGAAGTTGTAGCATCCCTTTGCTCTCCAAACAATGCTCAAATATGTGTAAAAACATGATATAATATGTATTAATAGTGTAGGAGCAAGCCCTTTTCATGTTGGACAAAAAAACCTCTAGTTATTGAGCCCCGGACTAGGTGGGGCGGTGCCCTGGGTAGAGACCCGCTCCAGGTGTGGTGTCGCCTAAATATCGCCCTACCTCTCTGGAATTTGTTCTCAAAAATTTTTCTAAGGCAAAGGGGTACCGAAATAAGCCTGCGTCTCGGGATAATCGCATCTAGGACCAACACGTGCCACATGGTTACAATTTTGGACCACTTATGATTCCATTGGTAGTTTTTACACGTCCATTGACTACTCCATCACTTCACTCACACCCAAGATATTCCATGGGTCCAAAAGTATGTCAATCTGTGTATTGTGACTTCATTGATCCATTCCGAGGCTTTTGAGTTGTTCCCACTTTATTTGAATCTTGTATATCCTTAATATATCATCATAATCCATTTAAAAAGCATCCTATATCATTAAAATACAATTTAAAGATCAAAACAACACAACATCCATCACGATGAACTTGAAACATGAGCTAAGCATAGGCTAATTTCACTTTGATCTTTAACTCATTGTTTTGACCCTTGGCATTATCAACAAGTTGTTTCGCATATAAATGCATAATAACAATATTAGGAACTCATTAAACACATTAGAACCCAATACGACGCCTTTACAAACACCTAGCTCAAGCTAGTAACGTTAGTTTTCTGAGTTGAACTCTAAATGAATCTTTTAGGTACAAACTTGTTTGAAACTCACTTTGAACATCATAACACATGCTTTAACACTAAGATACACATTTATATCATTATCCACTCATATATCACATGAATCATCCTCAAAACAAGGCATAAAAGGCTAGAATAGTGACACTAGAATGCATAAATACACCCAACATCAGGTACAAGTAATCAAATTCACTTTTGCTAGAAGAGAAATACACCAAGGCAACAAAGAGTACCAACAATAGTCAAATATCAAGCAACTAAAAACTATGATCTTAGCATGAAGCTTACTAAACCAATAATCAATCTTTGGCTATGAATACTCACTCGTAAAAGATACCCACTTTGGTTACCATCAACTGATACACAAGCATATACCACTAAGCATAAGTATCCCACAAAGTCATACTGGGTCGAATAGATACCAAAGTTGAGAAATTTCTGAATTCACCCATGTAAAACAACCTCAACTCAACAGATCCCTTAACCACGTCATAGAAGGATCAAAACACACATCTTAACACCAACACCAAGATCAATACTACTACTAGGAAGAGAACAAAACAAACCAGAATATCAAATTACAACTTCCCAACCTTAAGAATAGGCTATAAAAAAGAATTGCCAAGGTTAAATCACAACAAAACCATAGAAGGACAAACCAATATTCACTATTATAATCTGCTTGACCGTTAACCTTATTTCACGAATAGGGAGAAAAACCAATCAACCAAGGTAATTGTCTAGCCAATGGGCAAGAATTGCAAGAAAGGGAAAACTAACTAGATAATGAATGCTAGTCTAGTTGTCTATCAAGAAAGAATCAATTAAAATCAAAACAATAACACTAACAACAATTATATAAAGTGCAGGTTGCATAAGAAAATGGAAAATCACAACTAATACAACATAAATATCACACCAAGGCAAATACACCAATGGAAAGGGACTTTAGCCCAAATGCTACCCTGAAGGAAATTACCACACCAATCCACCCAATCCACTACTAAAATAAAATAATCTTTGAGGGTAGTAAAGAATACATAATTCGACCAAAAGGAATACAAATTCAATATAGTAATATCAGAGCATGTAACCACCCATGGGTGTGGAAACCCTAACATAATTTAAGTAGAAATAAAAATATAAAAACCAAAAGCTTACCTATAATTATAGAATTTGAAGTCATGGGCCCTGACTACCCAAAGAAAAATAAAACTAAAATGCATCTGACCTCAGACTAAGCATCTAAAGACTAACTAAAAAACTAAACATACATCCTCTAGCTGAAGGTGTCACATCCCTTAGTGTCTAATTGGAAAGATCTGACTTCCCAATAATACATCACTGGGACACTTTTAGGATTGATAACTAGTTTTTTAATAGTCGTAATAAATGCCTGAAGCTCTAACATAGTGAGAAACATGACCTGATCCCGACTGGATAACCACCTGACTCCTAGGACACTACCTAGACCGGTGACCAACCTCACAACATTCAAAACACACCTCTAGAACTCTATGACATACTAATACCAAATATAAAGATATTAATCTTAGCGAACTCATCTACATCACTGGGGTCATTAAAAAATAAAGGAGCTAGTTCTAATATACTTACGATCTCTAATCGAAGTATTCATAATCATAAGGTTATCTAATAATGATAATTTTGCCATGATAATAAGAAAAGAAATTAGACACATACCAAAAATCTCAGGTACCCAATCATAAACTACCTGTCACGAGCTTCGTAATAATAACTAAAAATAAGTAACCAGATATCCCAAACAATTAATAACCCCAACTTGTCCCCCATAAGTCTAAAAAGGAACAAATAATCAATCAACAAACATCAACTATAACTTGTATCTATATAGCCTCCCATAAGACCAATAGATACTGATACCAAACAATTATCTTAGTGATAGGTAATACATTTTAATTAATGAATGCAATGTCTACCAATAATACAATATAAACTGGGTGTCAAACTGTACCAAATGTAAACAGCTCTAATAGATCAGTATCTTGCAAAGGAAAGACCTACAACAACCATCCTTCTATAGTATCGTGGCTCATAGAACGAAGGAGCCCATAAGAGACTCAGGATATCCATATACATAACTTGGTTTCCAACTAGGACTTTCAATATCCATCATGACAAATATACTCTATCTAGTACTAACTATATTTATATATATACCTATAGAATACTTGAGATATCTGCATACACTGCCTAGTTTTCAACAAGGACTTTCAATGTCCATCATCACAAATCTACTCTATCTATTACTATATACATACATATATATATACATATATATACATATTTACTGTATATATATATATATGTATATATTATGTATCATAAGGAATATAAAACTTGAATCAAACCAGAACGAATGTATAATGGTAAATCCATTAGCTGAGATCGAATTCAGAACTAAAATTAGTATACTAATAAGGAAAGGAACATAACCTCCCTCAACCGAAGTGAGGAAATAGTGGATCAATAATGGATCAAAATTAACCTCGGTGTTAATTTCAAAGTAATATGTTAGCTTAAAAAGTCATAATTCCATAATAAAGGTGGTACGACTTCCATATTCAAATAATCAATTTTAAAGTTAGGAAAAGTGGAAATAAATCCCTTTTCTAAAAAATAATTGTAAAATCAAGGTTTTAATCAGAACTGTACCACTAAATAAGTGTGAATGCATCTAGATATTGTCATTATCAATATCTAGAAAATACAATCCTAAGCATTTATGCATTCATAAAATATAACCATGTCCTTCTAAGGAAGTAGTACCCCATAACCTTTAGCTTGCACATCCAAACATAACAATTACTTGCCCTTACATTTACCCGAAATAGAATACTAACTATGTTCAATTGGTATCATAACTACGGCATCGTTCCCAACCATCTATAAATATACAGATATCAACACCATTACCTAAGAAGCTAAGGTAAATAAAGGCATAAAGCTACTACGTGGAGCGAATTAGGGAATATCATCCAACTCACTAAGTGATAAGGTAAGTCTTATACAGAATGATTCTTCATGTCAATCTATGGCTAAGCAAGTATATAATCTAATGTAATAGAATCCTACAACAACAGGTATTCTTGGCTAAGATTCGGGTCACATTTTTATTTTAAATTCCCTTAACTAGGTCAAGTCATGATATACTAGATATAAATCTATCCTATAATTCCTACCTAGCATTCAATCTATACAATACATAATCTCATAAAGAAAAGTAGACTGAAGCCTACCTCTATGGAGAACCACAATCTTGAGCCATGCACAAATCAACCATCTTCACTCAGCAATCTCAAAATAATATCACACTATCAAAATATCATTACAACTTAATGTGAGTGAAACGATACTCATATTGAAATACAAGATTTTGGACTTAAAATTGGATCAAAAATAGGCCCATAGGGATCTCAAATAAAATCTCTAAATTATATCCATCATGAGGTCCTCAAATGACAAAAATATGTGATTAAAGGTTGAGCGCAAATGGAGCATAAATCAAGGCTCAAATCAGCCTACAAGGTTAAGAAAAATCAAGAACTAATTTCTAGGAATTAATAAGGAAAAGGACAAATTTTAACGGGAAAAAAAATGTGTTAAATTAAATTACCTTAGCCTCATAGACAATCTCCCATAATTTTCCTTGCTCAATGGTCCATTAATGGAAGGTAATAAAGGAAAAATAGAGCAGACAACATTATAAAGGGCTGCCAGGATTTCTTCATGAATGTGGGACCCTTATTGTAAATGTGGGATTAGACTAGCTTAAGCATTTGAAAATGCGGTCAGTCTACCGCTGATACGACAGGACCCCAGGCCTTGTCGTTATGGGAATCCCAAATCCAACCAAGATTGGGGACCGCCCCCTGTTACCTAACACATCCACTTTTATCCAGCCTTTGATGGGCTACATTTCAAACATATATCAAGATAGCGTAAATGTTCTCATCAAGACTCTAGGATAGGGTCACAACCGTGACCAACTCAATCTAGTCCAACCATATCACACCAACCTTCCAACCACATCAAACCAAACCATAGGCCATAAACTGGGCCATAACCAAATAAGTTAGATAAAATTTAATATAATTAATCCCAAAATATACTATGACGGAACAGTGAGAAATCCTATGATGTGTTAGTCCACCATCCTATTCCAATGCCTAGGACGACACCAAGACCGATCCCACCCATACCAACCCCCAAACATACCACAAAGCCTCTATCCAAAAAAGTAAACAAATTCAGTTAGGACATACCCCTAACCATGGACAAAACCAATATCCCAAATAAAAGAAAATTGTCTAAAGAAATCCATAATATGAAATAATGTGTTTCAAATGGATGGAAGCTCACTATTTTAGTCCAAATACTGATAATGAATCTGCATTCTAAATGGGAGGAGTAGAATGGCCGATTCCTGCATAGCATAGGTATACAGCCGTAGTAGACGGGTTAGAGAGTGACACTAGCATGAATCTCAAGCTAAGGATAAAATAATGCCAGTTATAAAACAAAGTAAAACCATCCATAATGCATACAACCATACATGTATAAGTTCCGAAAAAGGGGATCGGGTTTAGAATGCATTAAAATCCTTTACCTAGGCTATGTAACTTGGACGTCCTAAACCACCCATGAGCGATATGGGTTCATCTCCCCCTGCTGAAAGGGCCATAGTGCTTGTAGCCACACAACCAAGGAAATATCCCATGGGATGACTAGTATATCCCCTAATATGACATCATGCACACGGTCCACTAATACTAATAGTTATATCAATAAATACGAGTTTCCAGTTTTGGCCCCCCTAGGATCGCCACCTTAAACGGCTTTGCTACATACCCCGCCATTGATGCCCAATTAAAACCGTTTCTAAATAACCAACCAAATCCATTTACAATTTTATTAACGAAGGATAATATTAGTGGTATCGTCATACCACCCCTTACTTGCGAGTATATCCATTGCAAAACTATTTAGGTTAAGGGAACTTTCAAATGCCCTTCCATATACCACATTAAACCCTTGGGAGACTTCCATGTCCTCTACAAGCATAACTATTTGGCCTTTAGCCCTTTTTAAACCATTTAAACCATGAAAAGTTCCTTTACCAAGTTTAAAACATGCAAGAGTTCCATTAAAAGAAGTCAATGCAAGGAACATATATTTATAAGCATTTTATCAAACACCTTGGGGGCATAATATAATTAAAACCAATTCCTTAGACCATTAAACCATTACCATGCAATCCAATTGTCCGAAATCGGCATTAATGCATATAAAATCATAATTAAAATCAAAGAGAACCATAACCAAGCTTTTAATATCAAAATCCCCAAATAATAGTTGAAAATCATAATCATGAAATAGTAAAACCCTGAAATCAATCATATAAACCACGCCTTTAGTTAAAATTACTAAGGGAAGAGAATCATGCCTTATACCAAAGAATTGATGGAAAGAAATCACCAAAGCAATCCCCAAATCAATCCTCAAGATAAAACCCTAGTCATCTTGCTCCAAAAGCTCTTAAGAGAATTATGGAGTGTTTTTGGAATAGTTTCTAAGTGTTAATGAATAGAATAATAGGGAAAATAGCCTCTTAAGTATATTAGAAGTCGTCGGTCATAATTAGGGTAAGTAGGAAAATATCTAGAAGACCCCCACTTAAGTCCCTTAAAAATTTTGTCACAGGGAAACGACTGACTCATACGAGTCGTATCCTCCTATATGATAGGTTCCCACTATTGATATCCAAGCCTCAACCTTGGATCAGACACTGTCCAGTATATGACTCATCCAACAAAGCCATAATCACAATATATGATCCGTACCCATGACCCGTATCCCTAGAAGAATGAAAAACCAGGAGTATCAAACACTGCCCACCATACGAGTCCCTGATACGATTTGTACCAAGACCTTACGACTCATACTCTTAAGTTGTACTCATTCTAGTGACCAAAATCATCCCACCAACTAACATTGGCCAACATACGACAAGACCATATCACTTGTACCCCAACATACAGCTCATACCCATGAGTCGTACTGGGTCCGGAGAACAAAATTCTAATAAATTTTCTAAGGGTCAAAACCCAGGATGTTTCAACCGTAAATGCAAAGAGCAAAGTGGAGTCAAGCAATCCGGCTTATTTTTCATGAACGTGGGGGTCAAGATCCTTGATCTTCGCAAATACAACCAAGGCCTCACGAACACGAAGACCATGATTGTATTGCAGTAGATGCTATGAACTAGAAAATACCTAAGTCCCAATGGACTTTGATCGAGGGCTCAAGATTCATTTGAAATTTCATGCCCGCAAATGAACTATGTTACCATATCAAATTTGATATTTCAGACTCAATGAAATCATTAAAATTCTTATCCAAGATCGTTTTGATTATATATGGGCCCTAAGCCCATAGTTTTATTTTTACCAAATCTACCCTATAGTCCAAATGAGTCCAGAAGTCTTGGAATCTGGTTCCAAAGCTAATGGTACTGTTGGAATTCTCATCCGAGGCTATTTACTATAAGTTTTGTCTAAGATCAATTTCTTAACAACAAAAGCTCCAAAACTCAAACGATCCATCCAAAATTTGAATGAACAGTTTCAACAAGTCAGAAATAACTTGTAGCCGCTATGAAAAGGCACGAAATGCAAAAAATATATGAAAAAATGAGAAATGAAACAGAGGGTTATTACTTATATCATGAGCTCCATGCATGTTAGGTTGTTTGTGGTTATTCGCCGAATGTCCCTATTTTGGGTTATTTTTAAATATTTTTCTTACAGTACTTTAAGGAGCCATTTGGTTATGGGACAAGACCCAAGCTAGTACATGAATAACTTGGTTATTCATGCATTAATTTTATACAATGTTCGGCTTGCAAATAGGATAAATATTATTCATGTATTAATTTTATACAATGTTTGATTGGTAAGTTCCAAATTGTTGTATAAAAGTTATTCATGTATTAATTTTAATGATGTTTGGTTGTGGTTTAGTAATCCTACATAATTAATACTTACATAACTTATGAGGGAATCTGTATAATTTTATGTGGGATAAAAGGTGGAATAAGTTATGTGTATATTAGTTATACATGAATTAAATAGTAAATTACAAATTCACCCCTATCAATTTTACTTTTAAAATCTTTTCTTATTTTGTGTATTTGTTTCAATTTAGTGGCAGTAACGCACGGCCTATTTTTATTTTGTGTATTTGCTTAATTTCTTTGACTTTTTGTTTAATTTCTTATTTATTGTTTTATTTACCTGAAATAAGTTTGTAGGTATTTGTTAATTGCTGAATCACTGGTTGTGACTTCTTTGAATTACTTGCTTATAGTTGTTAGTTTTCTCTTAATTGGTTAAATAGTTTGTTCATAATTTATTTGAATTTAATTAGTCCATAATTTAATTGTTGAATTTTTAATTTGCAAAATTAAAAATTATACTCTTCCTATGGGTAAACAAAACTATTACCTCCATAACTAATTCCTATAAAACTAATACATGCATAACTCTAATCAGTAACAAAACAACCCCTCAATAATAAAAAAAGTGGTCCAAATACCGGAAAATATTAAGTGGAGATTTGAACCCTCAACAACAAGGTGAAAGTTCAAGTATCGAACCAACTGAGCTTCTAAGATTTCCCAAAAAGGCACAGATTATGTGTTATAAGACAAAATAAATTTGCAAGACAAAATTCAAAAAATACAAATCTATGTCTTCCACAATAGCGTAACTTCGTTTCTGTAGATCTTATGTCGACAGGTATAAGTTCATTGTCAGAACCAGTTGAACAAGCCAAAAGTTTTTCAGACAAGATAAAAGGATTTTTAACTTATGCTGTGGAAATTAAAGACGGCACAACTTATGCCGGACTTCTAAATTTTTGCCTTGTAAACTTGGTTCATAGTTAAGGATGTTTTGGCTCATATAGATTTCTATTAGATGAGAAGTATAACAAAAATTAAAGACCATTTATTTGAGTGACAAAGATTAAAGACCACCGATTTGAGGGATAAAAATCAAAGGCCACCAATTTGAGGGAGGTAGGGGGGGATTAAAAACCATCCCAAAATAGAGGCAATGCATGAAAAACTTAGCTTGTTTGTCGCAATGTTCTTAAGACAAAAGGCATTTTACCTAATACAGGGCAAGGCATAAGTCTCGAGGCAATGGAGCATAAGCCTCATGGATCCTTTAATTTATAGAATTTTAAAAATTAATATAATTAGAATTAAATATTTTTTAAAAGAGATAAATCACCCAAAAAAAGTAAAATTACATCAAAATTATATAAAAAAAAAAAAGTAGAAGATGTATCTAAAACTGCTTCAGCAAGAACAAAAATAACCAAAACTACATAATACAACTAAAATAAAAAATTTAATTTTTCGTAGAATAAACTATTATATGTAAGTATCACAAAGAAGGTGTTTTCGATCAATTATTTAATAAATAAATGTAGTGTGCTCTCAGTGTAGGATAATATGCTTACCAACCTATGTTGCCTGAGATAGGAAGAGCATGAGGACGACCACAGAAGGAGCTCGGAACTATCAACAAGAAAACACCACCAGTCATGGCGGCAAAGGAGAGCGGAAAAAAGGTGACTACTGTTACATGACAAACTAAAAGATAAGCTATAGTTAATAGAAGCTTAGTTGCAACTTCTATATGCTGATGCAATAGGTAGTTATCCGCATCATATTATATGTTAGAGTAGTTAGTTAGAAGTTAGATATAACTAACTTAGTGTGGTCATATATACTCTCAGTTATAATTCACAGAGAACCAATTCACATAGTTCATTTTTCATCAATGAGCAATGTTATTCTTCTCTCCCTCTTCTTCCTCTCTTCTACTCTTGTGATTGTTCTTCTTCTTGTAACTTTCAAAAAACTTCATTTCAGCTTAGCTAATTTCATGGTGTCAGAGCCATAGGATTTCTGTTAACTGTAAACTCTATCGAGGTCAATTCTAAAAGGGATTGAAGGTGTAATTTCCGCTAAAGCATTCTTAAAATCTAAGTACAATATGCAAGTCTTCAAATCTGTTTAATTTTATAACTCTGCATACTCGGCAATGGCTACTCCTTCTACTGAGAATCTTGGAAATCTTTGAAGGGATTCTAATACTACTCCTAGTACTACTACTCACATACACGTAGATGGACAATTTGGATCAGTTATGGATCATAATCATTCATTATTTCTCCACTCATATGATGTAAGTGGTATCTCCCTTGTTTTTGTTCAATTAACTGGTATAGAAAAATATGCTATTTAGAGTAGATCAATGCACATAGCACTGTTAAGTAGAAATAAATTGGGAATTGTTAATGAAACTTTAAAGAAAGAAAGGTTTAGGGAATAATTGTGGGGACAATGGGAGAGGGTAAATATTGTAGACTTGTAGTCTTGTCCTGGATCATGATTACAGTTTCTAGCAACCTCTGAAGTTGAATTGTATATGCATCTACTTCTTGGTATGTGGGGGAATAATTGAAAGAAAGATTTGACAAAGTGAGTTGTTCAAGAACATTTAATATTCACAGAGAAATTGCTACTATTACACAAGGAACAATATTTGTGTTTGTATATTTCATCAAGCTGAAAGATTTGTGGAATGAATTAGAGTCTCTTGTGCTTTTTCTTAGTTATGGGTGTCTACAGTATAAAGAATTTGTTGATTATATCTAAATAAAAGAACTTTATCAATTTCTGATGGGGCTGAATGAGATATTTCTGTAGGCAAGAAGTCAATATTGCTAATGAATCCCTTACCTACTGTAAATCAGGCTTATGCCATGATAATGAATGATGAGAGTCAAAAAGCTTCCAGTACATTTGCAGGTTTGCTAGGGGATGCACCTAACAACTATGATCTTGTGGTTATGTATTCAAAAATAGGACTATCTAAGTTCAAGAAAGAAATAGATTATATTCTGAAATGTGATCACTGTAAAATGAAGGGACATGTCAAGGAGAAATATTATAAGCTTGTAAGTTATCTATCCAATTATCCTCCTAATTTTTACAAGAAAAGAAGGTTTGTTCCTAATTCTAGAAGCTATTATAATGCACATAATATTCAAGATGAAATTGAGTATATACCGGGTGAAGAATTCAATTACAGTTTCCCATGACCAACACTAATGTAGTAAGTGATAACCAAAGTAGACATACTCGTCAGATAGTTGCCAATGTGACAGGCTTATATCAACAGTTGAATCGTAGAAGGACTCAAACTAGTCACCTAAATCAAAATAATGGTGCATGTGTATTTACTAAGCACCAATATGTACAACTACTACAACTCCTACAAAAGTCAAAACAGACTATGGATAGTGCAAACATGATCAAGACAAATGTCATTGGTGATGATAGTTCAGGTATAACTAAGTCTTTAACAGTATCTTCTAATGGAACAGGTTGGATTATTTATTTTGGAGCCACAAATCATATGGTGTCTAATATCAATATGCTTGATGCACATACTATCACTGAACCTGTCCATCCAAAAAAGGTATATTTACTTAATGGTGATATATCATTAGTCACTCATACAGGTGACGGTACTATATCAACACATAGCACATTTCAAGATGTGTTTCATTTTCCTTAATTTAAATTCAACTTATTATCAGTATCCAAGGTTACTAGGGAATTACATTATGCTATTTTATTTTATCCTGACTGTTGTATATTTTAGGATCTCTCAAGTGGGAAGGTGAAGTATATTAGTAGATAAGAAAATAGCGTTTACCTACTAAATCAGCATAAGAACACTACTCTCAATCTTGATACAATCCTGGTAGCTAAAACTTCTAAGGAAACTCAATTTCTAAGTCAGTTAGATATCAACTTTGGCATAGGAGGTTTGGACATGTGTCCATATCTATACTAAATAAGTTGATTCCAAATAAGAGACAAGCCATTAGTGATATTATAGACAAAAGTTATTGTAATATCCCGCAAAATCCTCTTCCAGTCTGAGCCTTAGAGCGTATTTGGTAAAGCAAAAAATCTGAGTCAAAATGTTTCAAAAATATTCTCCCAAGTATGAAATACTTAAAATAGTGAGGGAATCAATTTGAGCATGAATTAAGATCATAGAGGTCCCCTAACTCAGGGACGAGTTGAAAGCTTTCCTATCGTTTAAGTTTTAGTGACCGTCAAAATTTGGGTCAACTTCAATTGACCATAACTCCTTTGATATATCAAATTAGAGGACATACTATATATAAAATCAAATCTCTTTGAATTATCTTTCCAATGATACCAATTTTGTCCAAAAACGATATCGAAGAAAAGAGTTATGCCTATTTTACTCTAGCATATCTGCCTGGAAAATCCGTGACAACTTGTCACAAGCCTGATGGCCCGTCACAAAATGTAGTCACCTTAAGGCAGAAAGTCACAAAATCCATCCTTTTTGTGACGAAAATTCATGACGACCTGTCATAGGACTGACGACTTGTCATGGATGTCGTCAGCTCTTTTTTTTCATAAATTTTAGAACATTTTTGTAAGGGTATTTTGGTTATTTCCCACCTTTTGGGAGCCTTTATAAATATGAGAACCCACTTCTAAAACCCTAATTTCATCATTTTCTCTTCCAATTCTCTCAATAATATCTATCTAGGGTTTCCTCAAGAACCCTAATCTTCCAAAAATTCATCCATAAATTCTTCAAGATTTCTTCAAGAATCAAGTTCCTTATAGTGTGGGCTTCGAGAATCATTTATTTAAAGCGCGGATAGAGTTCAAGCATTAGAATTCATCCAATTTCAAAGATTAAGGTATGTAGATGTTGATTCTTGGGTCCCTTTCATTCAAGAAGCTCAAGCACCCTTTTTAAAACTCAAAGATTTTTATGTTTATGAGTTGTTAATGATTTGTATTAGTTGAAATGGATGTTCAATGTGTTGTTGATTTTTAATTTATGTTTGACTACAAAATTTATGAGATTTCACCCTAGTATGTGGAACTCGTGTGATAGAACCTCTTGAAGTTGTTTTTTCGTTTGATGTGTTCATGACTTTTGGGTGTAGAAATGGTTGAATAAGCAAAGCATGTCCCCCATAGGTTTGATAAAGATCTTAGGAGAACCATAAGGGCCATTATAGTATGTTGAATAGGAAACCCCAAATTGTGAGTTAGTTTGTGCTTAGTGTTTGATAAAATGCCCAATTGAATGAATTATTCCATGGTAGTAGGAAATTCCCTAAATAAGTGTTAACCCATACATGTCTAGAATTTTTGTTAAAGGACCTTAGTGAATAGGTGGAGATCTGATAGTAGTAAATTTCCTCAATTATGTGCTCCTAATATATGCTAAGTTTTAATACATGCCAAGTGGTTAGCAAGTAGGTTATGACATGATAGTATGAAGTTTCCCCAAGCAATGTGATATCTAAACACGTGTCAAGATTGATATAGGTATGAAATAGTTAAGGTAAAACCTTGTTGAATGGAGTACGATTTAGTAGCATATTTCCCCTATGTTACTATATGATTATGATTCAGAGATGCCTAAAGTAACCCCTCAGCGACTGTGAAAATGCTTTAATGATTATGATGGTGCTTTAATGATTATGAGATGTTTTAATGATTATGATGAGGCATGAATGATTGTAATGATGAACGAATGTTTGTGATGATGAATGAATGATTATGCTTTACTTTTATGCTATCGAGTCCTGGGAGTATTTATACCCGACAATAGAGCTGTTGTCTATAGCCCATGTCAGTTTCTCAATAATTTCAGTTGAGCTATGATTCTCAGAACTCAGTGAATTATAGAACTCTGTATCCTCAAACAAGTACTTAAGAAAGCTCAGTAATCTCAATTATCTCTGTAATCTCAGTATCTCTAGTAATCTAGCCTCAGTCCTATAATCAGCTCAGATCTAATAGTATTCAAGTGATGCAATTCTAATCTCAGAAGTGATTCGAGTAATCTATTCAAGCTCTGTACCGTCAGTGAGCTACCATGATTTGATATCTTTTCCGTCAGATACGAAACTAAGTAATCTCAATGTAACTTAACTAGATCTTTTGAGAAACATGATCAGTATCAGATTCAGCTTAGACTAAGTTCAGTTAAGAATCAGACCAGTGTCTTTCAGTTGGGAGTAGGATTCAACACTGAGCGAACCCAAGGATGGGAACTCACCTGCTAGTAGAGGTTGATTCTTAGAAGCAATCCTTGCGTTCCAAAAATGTGTAGCTAGAACAGAAAAATAAGTCACCTTTTAAGCAAGCTTGACGTCCTATTGATGGTCACCGATAGAGAGCCTGACCTTAGAGAAAAAATAATGTCTTTACCTGTGGCACGATATTGGCACCCTCCCAACTTGGGTTGAGGTTGGACCCCACCTATGGTAGGTTGGGGTATGTCGGTTAGATGACTACTTTCTATAGTTTCAGTTTCAGATTCAGTCTTAGTTTCAGAATTAATCTTTAGAAATTAAGACTGTATGGTACAGTTGTTTATCTCAGTGAGGAACTCAGATTGTTCCATTAATTTATGGACCATCCCATCAAATAGGCTTAGTCTTATATACAGTTGTTTGATATCATATTCAGAGATATGCCGCCAGACCGGCTTGATCACAGTATCAGATTTCTATTAAATATTCTTCTCGTCAAATTCAGATATAATCATATTTCTTATCATTTATAAAGCTTCCAAAGTAATCTGTTAGAAAAGTTGATCTCTAATTTTGTCAACCAAAAACATTAAGCTCAGAGTTCAGTCCTTGATGAAAGTACATCCAGATCCTCAGTTATCAGTATCAAATGAGTTAGTGATTCAGTATCTCAGTATTTGTAGTGAGTTCAGTCTGCAGTAAGGTGGTATTCGAGTGTTAGTATCTAGAGTTGCGATGATTGTGTTCATGTTCTGTGCATTCATGTATGTGTTATCATGTGGCATCTTCATGATTATTCATTTTAGATGTTATGCATGCATGAGCCCTTGAATTAGCCTACCTCGTCTACATACTCAGTACATTCCTATGTTGACGCATTTGCAGTATGGTGTTTTATTTGACACCATAGGTTCAGAGGCACTGGATCCAGAGTATCCTTAGCAGTTCAGTCCCAGCCAGCAGCAGTAGCAGTGAGTCCTCTTCTCTCGAGGACGAATCTCAGTTTACTATTATTGCTTCAAACTTTGTTTATTTTCAGTTGACGGAGTTAGTTGGGGACCTTTCCCATCAACTCTACAGTTCAGACAGTTTAAAGGCTTTTCAGACGGATGTATTAGTATTCAGTTTTCTATAGTATGAGTATTCATAGATGTGTTGAACCTTATGGCTAGTTTCCATATTTATTTAAGATATTATGCAGTGTACAGGTACAGATATCAATAAAGGGTTAGGTTGCAGTCCTTTGGGGTCATAAGCATCGTGTGATATCTCGGGATAGGATCTTGGGGCGTTACAAACTTAGTATCAGATCCTAAAGTTCAAGAGTGTCCTAGGGAGTCTGAAAAGCTGCATCTAGTAGAGTCATGTGCATAGGTGTGTAGAGCTCCACATTTATGTACAAGAGACTATGGGATGTTCTTAGAAGTAGTTCCTCTTCTTTCAGTGATCATTTCATGCTAGCGACCATGATCTCAAGTTGATCCTCAGTTTAATCCACTTTTTTTTTCAATTACAAAGTATACCTCCTCACAGAGATTTTGTCCATGGGGTTGATGACCAGCCTCCTCAGCTAGTAGATCCTGAGAATAAGAGTGTGTCACATGCAGAGTTTCGGGTAGCTTTTCAGGAACTAGCCCAAGCTGTGACTAATGTTTAGGGGAACCTTCAGACTGCAGCCCCACCTCAGCAAGATAGGGACTCAGCCGCAGTCAGAATTAGAAGTTTCATGAAAATAAACCCGTCTGAATTCTTTGGGTCAGTAGTAGGTACCCTGCGCACTGCCCCAGTATTTCAGCGAAGTGTGTTTAGAGGGACATAAATTCCCAAGGGGGAGATACCCCACAGTACTATAATGTTGCATACCATTAGATTCATCCCGATGCATGTTCATATTTTCTTTATGGAGTTAGCATCAATTGTCCTTGCATTGTCAGGTCGTGCTTTCAAAAGTCAGCTTAGCCAGACATTCATACATTAGATATGCACATTTAGTAGAAAGAGTTCAGCTTGTCAGTGTGTGTTCAGTCCTGTATTCATGATATCATCCCATTCATGAGTCCATGCATTAGATATGCATGTGTATTATGAAAATTCAGCTATAAGTATCATCAGTCGAGTATTCCATGCATTAGATATGCATGCCCAGTGTGAGAACTATATATGTCAATTTTTCTAATTGCGTAGTCCTGATCTAAGATGTTTCCATTTCTTGAGTAAGTTCTATTGATCTGTATTCTCAGTCTATCAAGCGACATTCAAGGATGAATGTTCTCAAGGGAGAGATAATGTAATGCCCCACAAAATCTTCTTCCAATCTGAGCCTTAGAGCGTATTTGTTAAAGCGAAAAATCCGAGTCAATATTTTTCAGAAATATCTTTCCAAGTATGAAATATTTTGAATCATGTGGGAATCAATTTGAGCATGAATTAAGATCATAGAGTTCCCCTAACTCATGGACGAGTTGAAAACTTTCCTATCGTTCAAGTTTTAGTGACCGTGAAAATTTGGGTCAACTTCAATCGACCATAAATCCTTGTATTTATCAAATTATAGGAGCTACTATATATCAAATGAAATCCCTTTGAATTATTTTTCCAACGATACTAATTTCGTTCAAAACTGATATCAAAACAAAGAGTTATGCTTATTTTACTCCAACGTGTCAGACTAAAAAATTCGTGATGACCTTTTGTGACGACTTGTTATAGCATGACGGCCCATCATAAAATGTCGCCACCTTAAGGCAAAAAGTCACAAAATCCACCCTTTTTGTGACGATAATTCGTGACGGCCTATCATGGGCCTGATAGCTTGTCACAGATGTCGTCAGCAATTTTTTTTAGCAATTTTAGAACATTTTTGCAAGGGTATTTTGATCATTTTCCACCTTTTAGGAGCCTCTATAAATATGAGAACCCACTTCCAAAACTCTAATTTCATCATTTTCTCTTCCAATTTGCTCAAGAATATCTATCAAGGTTTTTCTCAAGAACCCTAATCTTCCAAAAATTCATCCATAAATTCTTTAAGATTTCTTCAAGAATCAAGTTCCTCGTAGTGTGGGCTTTGAGAATCATTTATTACAAGTGCGGATAGAGTCTCAAGCATTAGAATTCATCTAATTTCAAAGATTAAGGTATGTAAATGTTGATTCTTGGGTCCCTTTCATCCAAGAAGCTCATGCAACCTTTTTAAAACTCAAAGATTTTTATGTTTATGAGTTGTTAATGATTTGTATGAGTTGAAATGGATTTTCAATGTGTTTTTGAGTTTTGATTTATGTTTGTCTACAAAATTTATGAGCTTTGACCCTAGTATGTGGAACTCGTGTGATAGAACCTGTTGAAGTTGTTTTTTCGTGTGATGTGTTCCTGACTTTTGGGTGTAGAAATGGTTGAATAAGCAAAGCATGTCCCCCATAGGTTTGATAAAGATCTTAGGAGAAGCATAAGGTCCATTATAGTATGTTGAATAGGAAATTCCAAATTGTGAGTTAGTTTGTGCTTAGTGTTTGATAAAATGCCCAAGTGAATGAATTATTCCATGGTAGTAGGAAATTTCCCAAATAAGTGTGAATCTGTGCATATCTAGTGTTTTTATTGAAGGACCTTAGTGAACAAGTGGAGATGTGATAGTAGTAAATTTCCCCAATTATGTGCTCCTGATATATGCTAAGTTTTAATACATACCAAATGGTTAGCAAGTAGGTTATGACATGATAGTATGAAGTTTCCCCAAGCTATGTGATATCCAAACACGTGTCAAGATTGATATAGGTATGAAATAGCTGAGGTAAAACCTTGTTGAATGGAGTATGATTTAGTAGCATGTTTCCCCCACGTTACTATATGATTATGATTTCGAGATGCCTAAAGTGACCCCTCGACAGCTGTGAAAATGCTTTAATGATTATGAGATGTTTTAATGATTGTGATGAGACATGAATGATTGTAATGATAAACGAATGCTTTTGATGATGAGTGAATGAATATGGTTTACTTTTATGCTATCGAGTCCTGGGGGTATTTATACCCTACAATAGAGCTATTTTCTAGAGCCTATGTTAATTTCTCGATAATTCCAGTCGAGCCATGATTCTCAGAACTCAGTGAATTATAGAACTCTGTATCCTCAGACAAGTGCAGAACTTAAGAAAGCTCAGTAATCTCAATTATCTCTGTATTCTCTATATCGCTAGTAATCTAGCCTCAGTCTTGTAATCAGCTCAGATCTAATAGTATTCAAGTGATGCAATTCTAATCTTAGAAGCAATTCAAGTAATCTATTCAAGATCTGTACCATCAGTCAGATACCATGATTTGATATCTTTTTCATCAGATACAAAACTAATTAATCTCAGTGTAACTCAGTCAGATCTTTTGAGAAACATGATCAGTATCAGATTTAGCTCAGTCTAAGTTCAGTTAAGAATCAAATCATTGTCTTTCAGTTGAGAGTAGGATTCAACACCGAGCAAACCCAAGGATGGGAACTCACCTGCTAGTAGAGGTTTTGATTCTTAGGAGAAATCCTTACGTTCCAGAGCTATGTAGCCAGCACAAGAAAAGGAATCACCTGTCAAGCAAGCTTGACATCCTGTTGATGGTCACCGCTAGAGAGCCTGACCTTAGAGAAAAGATAATGTCTTTACCCATGGTACGGTATTGGCACCCTCTTTACCGGGGGTTAAGGTTGGACCCCACCTGTGGTAGGTTGGGGCATGTCAGTTAGATGACTACTTCCCACAGTTTTATTTTTAGATTCAGTCTCAGTTTCATAATTAATCTTTAGAAATCAAGATTGTGTGGTATAGTCATTTATGTCAAGGAGGAACTCATATAGTTCCATTAATTTATGGACCATCCCGTCAGATAGGCTTGGTCATATATATAAATGTTTGATATCATATTTTGAGATATGCCACAAACAGGCTTGATCACAGTATTAGATTTTTATTGAATATTCTTGTCGTTAGATTCAAGTATAATCGTATTTCTAATCATTGATAAAGCTTCCAAAGTAATCTGTTAGAAAAGTTGATTTCTAATTCTGTCAGTCGAAAATAGTAAGCTTAGAGTTCAGTCCTTGATGTAAGTACATCCAGATCCTCAATTAGCAGTATTAGATGAGTCAGTGATTCAGGATCTCAGTTTTAGTAGTGAGTTCAGTGTACAGTAAGGTGGTATTCAAGTTTCAATAGCTAGATTTGCAATGATTGTATTCATGTTTGTGCATTCATGTATATGTTCTCATGCGGCATCTTCATGATTATTTATTTTAGATATTATGGATGCATGTGCCCTTGCATTGGCCTACCTCATCTACAAACTTGGTACATTCTTGTACTAACGCATTTGCGCTATGGTTTTTTATTTGACACCATAGGTTCAGAGGCACAGGATCCAGAGTATCCTCAACAGTTCAGTCTCAATCAGCAGCATTAGCAGTGAGTTCTCTTCTTTCTAGGATGAATCTCAGTTTACTATTATTTCTTTATACTTTATTTATTTTCAGTTGAAGGAATAAGTTGGGGACCTATCCAATCAACTCTCCAGTTCAAATAGTTTAGAGGATTTTCAAACGGATGTATTAGTATTCAGTTTTTTGTAGTATGAGTATTCATAGATGTGTTGAACCTTATGGCTAGTTTTCATATTTATTTTAGATATTATGCAGTGTATAGGTACAGATATCAGTAAAGGGTTAGCTTGTGGTTCTTTGGGGTCATAAGCACAGTGTGACATCTCGGGATGGGATCTCGGGTCATTACAGTTATGTGTATCCTACTGCTAAACAAATGAGAATCCTCTTTCCTACTAGTAGTATAAAAAGTAATAGTTGTTTTGAATTAGTTCATATGGATGTATGGGTACCCTATAAAACCCCTACTATTGAAGGTTACAAGTATTTCTTGACTATAGTTGATGTCTATTCTAGAATAACATGTATTTACTAGCTCAGATTAAAATCAGATGTATGTGTTATTATTCTGTATTTCCTTGATTTTGTCCATACTAAATTCAATAAAACAATAAAGGTATGTAGAAATAATGATGGTGCAGAATTTATTAGCAAAATATGTGTTGATAAATGTAAAGAATTAGGCATCATTGATGAAAGAAATTTTCCATATTTCCCTAAAAAAAATGGTATAGCTTAGAGGAAACATAGGCATATCTTATAGGTAACAAGAGCTCTTAGACTAAAGAAAACATCCCTATTCAATTCTGGGGTTAGTGTATACTAACTGTTGCAAATCTCATAAATAGACTGCCCTAATCTATGATAAATATCTCTCCTTATGAAAAATTGTACAAGAGAAAACCTTCTCTCATGGACTTGAGGATACTAGGTTGTCTATTCTATGCTAATATTCTTACCAGGATAACAAACTTCAATCTATAAGTAAAGAAGTTATGTTTATGGGATACTCAAAAACACAAAAGGGATACCTCTTATGTGACTTAACTAGTCAGTCTTTCTTTGTACATAGAGATGTTATATTTAGTGAATCTGAGTTTCCCTTCAAAAATAACATGCCTGAAGTACCACTTTTCCAAAATTTCTCTTCTTAAGAATGGGATACTTCACATATTTTCTCATACTACAACTACTAACACTTCTAACTTACAGGTGACAGACATGGGTAATGTACCTAATCATGGTTCAGACAACTTACACATGCAAATAAATCAAAATGCTCAAGATCATGAAATGAAAACATCAAACACTGATCAATCCAACACAAATGAAACTCAGTCAAGTGTTATGATGCCAATAAGAACCTCTTCTAGAGATAAAAAGCCACCAATATGGAGGAAAGACTTCATTTCTCTACATTCATCACACTATCACATTCTTTATAATATTGCTAACTATGTATCTTATGATAGTTTATCGACAAAATATCAAAGCTATTTATCTACTTTCTCTGCTGTTACTGAACCTAAGACCTATGAAGAAGCAACTCAAGATCCTAAATAGGTAAAAACTATAAAGGCTAAGATAGAACACAACAAAGTAATAACACATGGATCATTACTACACTACCAGCTGGCAAAAAATTCATAGGATGCAGATCAATTTTCAAGGTCAAATATAATCATCAGGGGAAGTTGAGAGGTTCAAAGCAAGACTTGTGGCCAAAGGATATAGTCAACAAGAAGGTATAGATTACCAAGAAAAATTTTCTACTGTGGTAAAGATGATAATAGTAAGGACATTCCTAACTATTGCTGTTTCAAAATAGTGGCATGTGTATCAAATGAATATTGATAGTGTATTCCTGTAAGGGGACTTACATAATGAGATATATATGGACCTTCCACAAGGTTTTGTGAGTCAGGGGGTGACCAAATCAGTATGCAGACTCACAAAGTCCTTTTATGGACTCAAACAAGGACCTAGAGAACAGAATACCAAGCTGAGAGATGCTCAACTACAACTACAATTCAAGCAAAGCTAATTTGATCACTCATTGTTCACAAGAAAAGGCAAAAAAAGGACTGTGATAATTCTTGTGTATGTAGATGACCTACTGGTTACTAAAAATAACCTGAAGTTAATAAAGGAAGAAAAATATTCACTACAGCAAGTATTCAAAATAAAAGATCTGTAAGAGCTAAAATACTTTCTTGGAATAGAATTTACAAGGTCTGAGAAGGGGTTTATTATGCACTAGAGGAAATATGTGTTGGAGCTGCTATCTGATCTGGGATTATCAACTGCTAACCAGATTTGACACCTATAGATCCTAATGAAAAACTAACTAGTAAAGAGTATGATAAACTCAAAGGAGATAACAAGATGCAGGATCCTTTGTTGACAGACATCAGACCTTACCAAAAGTTGATAGGAAAGTTGTTATACTTGATAGTAACTAGACCTGATATTGCCTACAATGTTCAAAAATTGAGTTAATTCTTATAGAAACCAAAGAAAAGTAATATAGAAGAAGCTTGGAAGATAGCAAGATATGTGAAAAACATCCTGGACAAGGAGTGTATATATCCAACAAACTAATTGAGAAACTAATTCCTTATTGTGATGCTTATTGGGTAGCATGTACACAAACTAGAAGGTTAGTTTCTAGATATTTGATCAATCTAGGTAAGTCATTGATTTTATAAAAGTCAAAGAAGCAAACTACCATCTCCAGAAGTTCTGTAGAAGCAGAATACAAGAGTATGGTTGTTATTGTCTCTAAAATCACATGGATACTTGGTCTATTGGATGAGCTTAGTATGGAAATTAAACTACCTATTAAGTTATTTACTAACAGCAGATCAGCAATGTAAATAGCAGCCAATCCAGTATTTTATGAAAGAACAAAATATATAGAATTGACTGTCATTTCATTAGGGAAAAAATTCACAAGGGACTTATTGACACTCATTATGTCTCCACAACAAAAAAAATAGATAATATCCTAACAAAAGGTATTTTTAAGGCTCAATAAATGTATTTACATTCAAGTTAGATGTGTCTAACATCTTCACAGCACCTAACTTAAGGGGGTGTGTTACATGACAAACTAGAAGATGAGTTATAGGTAGTAGAAGCATAGTTGCAGCTTCTATATGCTGATGTAATATGTAGTTATCCACGTCATATTATCTGTTAGAGTAGTTAGTTAGTTATAACAAACTTAGTGTGTGCATATATATTCTCAACTGTAATGTACAGAGAACCAATTCACATAGTTTAGTTTTCATCAATGAGCAATGCTATTCTTCTCTCCCTCTTCTTCCTCTCTTCTACTCTTGTGATTTTTCTTCTTCTTATAATTTTCAAAAACTTTATTTTAGCTTAACTAATTTCAACTACATCGTAATTAGGAATTTCTACTCTTCCATTGACTACTGTTACATTATCTACTATTCCATTGACTTCTAGAGCTACCATAGGAAGCTCAATTGTCCAATCTTCAAATTCAAAGATGCAAAAAGCTATAGAAGGAATTGAGATGAGCAAAACTGAGGCTGAGGTAATATCTAAGAGGAAGCTAGACTTATAACAAGAACTTGAGGGACATAAATGAATGAATTTATTTGCTGGAGAAAAAGCTAGAGGCATAGATTTGACATTTCTAAGTATTTACGGATGGTCTCCAGTAGTGCCATTATAAACTAGTAAAGTTGATAACGAAAATGATTAGTGGAGGAAGGCAATAATATTGTATGTTGTTGGGGGAGCACTAATGGATTTTTTTTGCGAAGATTAAAGAATGCCACCATAATGAAAGGTACTTTATGGTGTCATTTAACTCAATGAAAAATAGATATGTAGTATCATGCTCAGGCCTCATACTATGAATAATAGACTAATGATTTTGAAGATGTGATAGATGACTTTGATTTCAATGTTGAAGTGTTGACTAAAAGTTCAATTTGGGTGAGATTTCTTAAGTTGCCATTAAATTACTGGATCGAGGGATCTTTAAGTAGAATTGGAAGTGCTTTAGTAAATCCATTATATGCTTATTACTGTCCTACTTGTCTCATGGTAGGACATAAATGCCCAAACAAAGAAAAAAGGCCTTGTTAAACCTAGAAAGCTAAAATTGGTACCTGTTTGGTTACAAAGCCATTGTCTAGCCATATAGAAGTGCAAGCACATGATAAGAAAACTGAGCAAAAAGTTAATATTGAGTCTACTATGGCGTTCCCTTAACTACAATAAGAGCCTAGTCCTAATGAGTGGGAGGAAGCAAGAGGAAAATCAAAAGCAAAACATAAGGCTCCAATGACTTCACTAACTACTCCTACAACTAATGGATTCAACATGTTGAAAGGAGGTAGTATACATTCACTAGGGATGAATAAGGAGGTAGGTAAATATAGTGTTGAGAGGGAGGTGATGTTATAAATCCCTCATTGCTATTTTGATATTGGTAGCTTGGAATATAAGAGGTTTGAATAAGATTCATAAGTATGAAGAAATAGTTGCTTTACTAAAAAAAATTAGAGTAGGTCTTATAGTTGTTATAGAGCATAAAGTGCAACAGCAATATGCTTCTAATATAATAAAGAGAACTGCAAAGCAATAAAGCTGATGTGAAAACTATGATCAATAAGGAATAGGTAGAATATTTAATATTTGGGATAATAAAGTGCTAGATTTTGTATTTTTGCACCCCATATTTCTTGCGAAAAGAGAAATTCGATATGACAACTCTCTTAGGATATTTTAAAAAAGAAGAGTTGTCACCTAACAAATTAAGGTGTGTTAAGGCACCATTCTACCACTAATTATGATTATTTAATTATTATTGATCTACGTTACCAAAAGTTTGGAAAAGATTTCAAATTATCTCAAAAGTAAGGTGTAAGGAACTTTTTGAGGTTCACAAATATGGGATTCGACTAAATTCATATATTATTTGAAAAGCTTTTTGTAATAAGCAAAGATCAACTAATTTTAATGTTTAATATATTAACTAAATGGTGAAGACAAATAAATATGTTAGACATGCTCATTAATTAATTTATATTAGTCTAGGTGATGAGGTGATTAACAAGTAAATAATGCACAAGAAAATATTGATTAGATGAGCGAGAAGATAGAAGTGAAACAAATAATATAGTCAAATGTTAAACAATTTTAAACTACCCCAAAAGAAGAGACATGCAAAATAAAAATGAATAAATAAATAAATTGGGTAAAATAAATTCAAAAAATCTTGGTCACAAGTTGATTTTATCCTATTTGAATGAGCGTTCAAATTATTAACGAATGACAATGTCATATATTGCATTGTCAGATTCTATCCGGATCAACTTTCGTCATTTCTGTCTATCTATCCATCCAACCTAGTTTGGTTATTAAGTTGTTATTAAATCTAAACACGCACTAAAGAAATGACAAAATTAGTGTGCCCTAGTAGTCCTACCTATCCCATTCTTAATGTCCAAGAGACATTACACTTGCCATTTGTATTTGGGCATAGATAAAATAAAGTCTTAGATTACTTATTTAGACTCAAAATTAGTGTCAAACAAAAAAAATAGGACTTCAAAAAGTAGCACATAATAATTTTGAGTAAGCCTATTGATTAATTAAGGTCAATTAGGTGATAATCATGCGAAATAACTAATAACTTCTATAGGCAAAATATCTAGCATTGTACATTAATTAATCATGTTAAATTTGTTAACCTTATAAACATGATTTATAGGTGAGGAACATTAATTAACATACTAAAAACATTATCGGGCCTAAAGCCATGGTATATAAGTGGCAAGATTGTTAATTAACATGTTGGAAAGTCATTAATGAACCTAAAAACATGATATCTAGGTGAAAAGACAAGTAATATGCTGGAATTAATTAATTTTCCTAGAAACATGGTATCTAAGTGATAAAATAATTAGTTTACAAGCTGAAAATATTTAGTAAACTTGCTTAGGTGACACCTAACAAAATAAACATGTTGTACTTATATTAAATTTCTATAAAGTTGATTTAAGTGATGAATTACTAAGTTATTGAAGGTATTAGTAAATCTTGTAGCTATGATTTCTAAGTGAAACTCAAAAGGAACATACCAAAAATATAATGTGAATATGTTGCAGCATATTTATACAATTCTATAGATGAGATTTCTAACATGTTAGAATCTAAATTTGCATCTAGTAAACATGAAACATGATTTTTGATGACATGCCGAATCTCAGATAAGAAAATAGCAATCAAAAAAATAAATAGAAGAAGCTCCTCTCTCCAACAGTCCAATAATTTTTTATTATGTCGATATTATTTAAATAATAAGTAGTTATTACAAGCTGAACAAATAGAACTTATATGAAAGAAAATAAAAGCTCTCTCTTATCCCATATCCCACAGAACTCTTTTCTAACTGAATGACTACTAATAGAGAACTTGCTAGACATGAAAAATACACCAAATACACAAAAGCATACTATTTCAAACAATTTCAAAAATCATATGAAGTAACACAAGGCATTTAAAGAACTCAAACAGAACATGCTAAGCATCTGAATACATCAAATGACTAAGAAAAAGTATAGACAAGCTTTAAAATCTAAACATAAAAAGAACACCACAAATACTCAGTCCTATGGACGTTCATTAACTAGTAGCAAGAATAAACATAAGAGTTTGAAAATATATGTGTTAAACAAAGCAGCAAGAGAATTATAGAAAGAAAAATGGAGACCATAGCCAAGCGATCAGTAAAGACAAACAAGAGTATTGTAGCAAAGAAAAAGCTAACTCCAGAAAATTAAACCTATTACTTCCAAAGAGCCAAGTTACAGAACATCTTTTTTGTGTATAAGACTTAGAGTGTCAGAGGGTGTCCAATGTCAGAGAAGAATAGTGAAGCAAGGTATGCTTTATATAGTAATTTTTGAGAGGGAGAAAATATTTAGGATTAATCAAAAGGATTTATTTTTCTTAAAACAATAGAGTGAATCAATTAGGACTAAGGCTAATCAAGTTTGTCATAGATAAATAGATAACAAAAATCTATCTAAACCAACTAAGGTTAGAAGAATAGGTAAAGAGATTAGGAAATCGTAGGGTTTACCAAAAATAGGCGAGCAATAAAACTGCCAAATAATTTCAATCAAATTACACACAAACCAGCAAAACAAAGCTCTTAATTATGTGCAACCAAATCAACGCCTACTATAAATAACTTATGACCAAACTTGTCCAATATTAAACTAAAATCTCATTTTTTTCTCCATAGCTAAAGCATTAAAAGTTATCCTATACTATGGAGAAGGAGAATCATAGCAGATACATAGCCAAAAGATGAAGATTATTTCTAGAGATGTAAAATTATAACACAAGAAAGGAGAAAAAGATGATCACACATTATACCTAAGGAATCAGTGTGATCTATCGAGAATCACGAGCATACTGTAATAAATAATCAATCACAGAAGATATCAATCATAGATTGAAGTTAGATAAGAAAACATATTGGTTTTAAACATGTAGTGGCATAATAGGGCAAATCTTAAAGAATGAACATATACACCAGTTTAATCATATTAGTAATTATGTCAAAAATTCAAATACATGTAAAATTGAAGCTTTTCACACATAACAATCTACAAAGATAGATAAGCATTGAATCAAATAAATTAAGCAAAAACTCATATCCAAACATCATGAATTTTGCATCTGCAAATCTATCTAAAGAATGAAAAGATGAATTAAGGTAGAAAAAATGGCAATCGAGTATAGTTATGAATATGAGAGATCATACTGGGGAGGAATTCTAAAATCTTTCTAAAAATTACATTCGTAAATTTTGAATAGAAATCAAAATGAAGTGGATGGCTTTCATAATTTTTCTATTATTGATGCTTATGCATTGTGCTGGTTTGTTGGAGAGGATACCAGAGATGGATTTTAACTACGCATGATTTGTCGAAGCTCTTGTAGGCAATTGGAGTTAAGGTAGAGGGTTTCTATTGTTCCATCAGTGGTGGTGTGGCAATGAACATAGAGGTGGAAAAAGATAAAGAAATTTGATGAAGGGGCAGTCGGCGATGATATCTCGTTGGTAGAGCATTCTCTGGAGCACTGGTATGTTAAAGGGTTGATGAAGGAGAGGAGGGGTGGCACTGACCAGTTCACCAACCTCCAGTGAGGCAGCGATGATTTTTTATTGATCAATGTAGTGGTGGTGGTATTTTTAGGTAAGAGTTAAGGAGAAAAAGGGAAGTGGAGCATCTGATGGTGAGATACAATGATTGAGTTAGTTTTCCAATGTGATAGTGGTCAAATGAGGGAGTATGATTTCAAATTAAGGGGATTTGGGTGTATTGGGGGTGATTAATTAAAATGAAAAAATTGAGCGCTTAAATTATCACACCCTTTTTTTAGGGTCAAAACATTTTTTTAATTAAAGAGACCATATTGAATAGAAATTTCTTTATTTATAAAGTCGCCACTTGAAATTGAGTTACAGAGTTTCAAGTTATCTTATTGAATTCTAATAAAAAATAAATGACTCTTTATCGGTCTTCTAAATAGAAGATCGGATAATAAATTATGTTGACTAACGAGAAGGTATGACGAACCTCTCGAGTACCGTGATCCTAGTACAGTTGCTTTTATCAACTTATACTTAACTTAAACTTCTTAGATAAATTATGTTTTTAGGCCTTGATTCCTTCATTTTTTATTATACCAAGAATATTTTTCTATACCTCTTGAATTAATCCAGTGAAAGTTAACTTTAGGACGATCTTTGTCGAGCTATAATATTACATCCTTGGATTATTTTTAAATGTATAAGAAGATGAATACTCTGTATTCGTAATCGAGACAAGTATATAAACATGCCTTAAGCTTATTTAGTGTTAAAGGCATTGATTCGTCTTTTGTAAACTCGAGATAAATTTTTTAACCATTTCTACTCTCTTTTCGCTCTTTTCTTTCAAATTTATAACGAATCTCGGATAAATTCATAATTCACATTATCCCACTCATATTAATAATATATAAATCATAACTAAGATTTAATACTAATCCAGATATAACTCATGACGAGTATTAATCAAAATACCATCGAAAATGATATTTCAGGCCCAAAGCAAATTTTAAATTTTGTACCAAACTCCTCTTCTTAAATTATTAAACAAATGAGTAAGAATCAATTAATTTAAGTAGAAATACACATGTTGGCAATTACCAAGGGTAACTTGTCTACCTTTTCACGCCTCTTCCAAATCTTTTTATCTCTTTCCTTTTTCTCACTTTACTTTTTATATTTTTTTTCAAAATTCTCCTATTTTTCAATTTCATTTTCTCATGTTTTAGATAAAGATCGTGTTCCACAAAATTAGGTAACTATTAATTTTCAGTTATTGCATGTTATCTCTTCCATAAATTATATATATTTTGTATTTTTTTGTACACCAATATTATTGTCGTTTTTGAGTTTTTTGATTATATGATTGTGAAAGTCTGCTCTAATGGTAGAACACACACCATATAGAAGATCAAATAGGGTTATACCACCTATCAATTTAGTTTTTAATAATCCACCATCACTTAGTATTGGACTAACTCAAGATGAAGTTGTTAAAGCTTTTTCTACTCCTATACAGTCAAAGAAATCAGTGAGCATCAAAGAGGTTCGATCAAAACATCGTAACAATCTAGAGAAGATGAATGATATTATGAAATAAAAAGTATTCAAAAAACCTTCATCTCCAAAACCCCAAAAATATAAATATTTTAGAGAAGAAAAAGCAAACAATCGGAGAATCAAGAAAAATTTCAAGTCGTGATTTTGAAAACTCTTCTAAATATGATTTGAAATAAGATAAATACGAAGAGATATTTTGTATATGTATTTATTAGCTAATGGGTACTCATTTGTATATATATACAAATCTTGTTATATATATATACATTTGGGGCATATGCAGGTATTTATATTTTTCTATATACATATGCATATTCATATGTATTTTTGTACAGTGTTAGGTTTGTCTTTGGACTGTTCTATGTCCTTTTAGAGGGTAACATATATATATATTTACTTATATTTTTACTATTTAAAATATGTATTATTATTTATTTTTTATTACCTATATGTATAAAGATATGTATTATGTATTTTCTTATTTCCTATTTACTGGGTCATAAGTATTTATATAGTTGTACTTTTTATATATATGTATAGAGATTTATGTCTTATAGGTGTATGTATACGTATGGGTCAGATATATATTCTATAAATACATATGCAGATTTATATGTATTTTTTGTATTGTGTTGAGTATGCATTTTATAGTGTAACAAAGTTGTTTATGTCTATGTGTTTTGTATATTTTGATTTTGTTTATGTAATATAGATGTATGTCTTTTTTTTTGTATAGATTTCGTGTGATCATATATTCATGGCAAGAAAACAACCAAGTGACAGCTTGTAAGTTTTTTAATATACATATTCCAAGTATATGATTATACATATATAAAGATTATATTCTAATTTATTGCTTAATATATTTGTAGGAATTGTGGATTGTTTATAATTACAAATGCCTAGTGCCTTAGTTATGACAAAGGTATTCTTTTGGTTGAGTTTAAGTCTTGCTTGCTTCGACAAGATATGCTTTACTTATGTGGGACTATGATTTAAGAAAATAAGAAAATAATGCTCTAAATGATGATGAAGCACCAATTAGGCTTATTAGGCAAATCAAGATAATAGACGATCTAGAAGTTCTTAAAATTTGATAATTTTGTGATTGTATTTTTTATTTAGCTACATAAAACGCTATGCTGATAGTGACGTAGTTGGGTTGTTGTTAAGTTTCAGATTTTACTTCTAGATTTTATTCGAAAAATTATTTGAATTGCACAATTATGTTTTTGTAATTTGAAGAATGGTACTTTATGAAATTGAATGAAAGTATTTCAATGTGGTTTTATGTTGGATATAAGTCCTGTTTTACATAAGTGATTATACATGATTATGTCCATATCTTACATATTAAGTAGTTAGTTGCACAACATATTTGTATTTATATGTATTAACGTTTGTTCATGTATCTAAATATGTATTTAAATTTGAATGTAGTTGTTTATATAGTTATACATGCAAATGTATTTATTTTTACAAACACATCTGCAAATAAACTCGTAACTGTGAATGTAATCTTAAGTTTAGCATTTTTACATTTTTACTTTATATGCATTTTGTGTTTGTACATATATATACAAATGTATTTAAATGGAAATGTACGCCTATAGGTAACTGTATATGTGTTTTTCAAACACAGTTGCAAATATTTGTATCTACCTGTATATATATTTTCAAATAGTGTCACATACATATAAGTACCTGTATATGTATTTTCAAATACATATAGGTACTTGTATATGTATTCAAACACTAGTGCAAATACATATAGGTAGATACATATGCATTTTCAAACTCAATTGCAAATACATATAGATAAACTATTTTTGTATTTTTTCTGAATATATGAATATGTATTTATATTTTTTTGAATATATGAATATGTAATTTTACATATTCAATTTTACACATATATGCAGTATATACAAGTAGAAAATCAGTTCAAAGTTATGACATACGAAAAAAATATCTTTAATGAATATAACATCACAACAAATGTTAAATTTACAATAGTCATATTACAACAAATGTATCATTTATGATATTTCTTACATGAACGGCTAATGTGTCCCTTAAAGCCACAAGCACTACATGAGTTGATGATTTTCTTTTTGAACATATCCCTTTCTGATTTTTTGTAATCTTTCTTTGGAGGTCTGGCAGGAGGTCGCTTGTATTTTAGGGATAGTACAACCTCAAAATTTTACACAATTGTGTATAACTACAATCCAAAATTTTAGTACAGTCAAGTTCATTTAATAAAATATTAAACATCAAATAACAATCTAATAGGGATGTTTTCCAATGCCAATGCCAATCTCCAGCACATCAAAAATATTATCAAAAAATATAAATTAACAAACACAACATAATTAATTAGTCAAATAATATATAAAAATACCAACAACATATAAATTGAATCATAAAGGCAAAACTGCAATCAAAATATACAAAATAACTCTAATTATATAAATGCACACAAAATACGCAATTACACTCTCAAAATCATAATTGCATAGAAAATATATAAATGAATTTACAACATACAAATAAACTAATAATATACTATTATAGTCAATAAAAATACAAACCAAACAATAAATATAAAAACATAATGAAAATATACAAATGCAAATAAAATATATAAATAAAAATAGAACAAAATTCTGTTATACTCTACAGATTTTAAAAATACAATCAGCGTCAATATAATTACATTCTGAAAAAAATAAAATTGCCACTTTTATTTGAGTAAATAGTAAAATAGAGTTTGACCAAATAGTAACTTTTTGATCAACATCGAGTTCGATTAAATAATGGAGTTTGATCAAATATTTAAAATACAATCTAAGATGAAAAATGATTTCAAATAATTTTTTAAAAAATTTGTTATGAGAAAACAATTTACTGAAACGGCAATGATGAAATTCATATAAAAAAGACTACAAACAACATGATTAAGTAAACGATTTCGTATTTGCTGAAAATCATATATGAAATCACTTTTACGGTTCAATACCTGTAACAATAATGATGATTTATTTTGAAATTTTAAAGATAATGAAGAATCTTAAGTTGATTTGAATTTGATTTGAGATGTTGAACATTATACTATAAAATTATTTTTTGAAATTTGATTTGAGTTTAAAAATAAAGGCAAATACGTTTAACAAGAGTCATTTATGAAAAAGAAATCTCCAGCTTTAAATACATGAGATAATTATTTCTTATTTAATTCAACTGATTTTAAAAAAAATAGTAAATTTCTTTGTATATGTATTTCAGTAGCAAATAATGTCTAAATTACAAAACACAAATTACTATTTCAGATAATTATAAAATAATTGCTACAAAACTCCTAATTATGAATATAAGTTTGCAACTTATGAACTTTTCCCTTAATTTGAATATTAAAGTAGTTCAATTAGAAAAGAAAATGAACAGTTAAAAAAACTAAATCTACATACTACTGATTCAAGTCTTGCTACTATGTGACTTATGCCATGTCCTAAAATACCCAAACAAACCTAATTAGAAATAATAGAGCAAATCAACTAAAGACCAAATTCTTCATTAAATTAATTCTTTGTTAAAATCATTCTTTTTTTAAGAAAAAACGTTTCATCTTCTTCTTTCAAAGTCATCTTTTTGGGGTCTTTAAAAATCCTTAACCTAGGCTTTCCATTAAAAGGAAGTCACAAAATTTTGCAAATAAATTATGATACTTTATTAATGACCAACAAATCAACATGATTAAATATAACTAGTATATGTACACACGCGATGCACGATCATAAAAAAAAAAATTGAAATATTTTACCTTTCAATATTAAAAAAAATTATGTTAACCAATCAAATATCTTTTCATATTTTTTTCATGAATTATCATTAATAAATAACCTTTCACTATAGGTAAGATATCATTCAAAATGAAACTCTTTTTTTATTTTTATTGTCAATATAGAAAACATTTAAGCTATAATCCGCCTATCAATATCTACTGAGCATATAAAATTATTAACCTTTTAAAATTTAACTTTTATTAATATACCTTTTTTATTACCGTAAAGAGAAGTTTATAAAGAGTACTAGATGGTCCATGTTCGTGATGAGCATGGGCATATGATCAATATTATTGTTTGTTCACTTTGTTGATACACTATCAAAGAATGTCGCAAGTCGTTAATTTAAGAGATCACGTTGGTCTGTAAATTTTTTAATCCGAACTCTGAACTTAACTCGAAAAAGTTGCTTAACTTTTTTTCATAATAAAATCACTGCATTCATCTCAAACTTAGTCTACTAGCAATGAACCTATTAAAATTTAATACATAGATTTACACACAAGAAATTTATCAACTAAAGAAGTATTTACTAACTAATGACACGAAATAGACTCATCTTAAACTTATTTAAGCATAAGTTTAAGCATTCCGCATCCTTTTTTTTACAACGCAGTGGCATTTTCTCCCGACTTTGTTGAAAGAAAAACTATCTGTCAAGAAAAGTAAAATTCAAATGTGTCATAAATTTATTGTACAATGTATGCAAAAAGTAAAATTGCAGTTCCTGATTTAAATGGACGGGTGGGCCTTAAAAAAAGTTCAGAAATTTGTTGTTTGTTTTCCATATTTATCATAATAGTAGTTCGCAATGTCTTTTTCACGAGAAAACATTTGAAGAAACATAAAAATTCACTTTTAATTGAAACCTGCACAATTATTTTAGTTCATCTCTTTCTAACTTATTTTTGGTAATCTTTTGAAAACCATATCTTAAATTTCCTTCATTGTAATTCTCCCAAACAAGAAGAATCAAATTAGTATCCATCGAAAAGCTAAGAAAATATCTTCAGTATCGAACTTTTGTAATAACACGGATTCTCCCGAGAAAAAAAAATGATGATCTCTTAAGACCTGCATCAATTCAAACTTAAATTTTACCTACATATTTGACTGGGAGATAGTTAAGTAGAAATTTAATTTTTTATTTCATCAAATTCAAAAAGTTACTGGGCCATTCTTTTGATATAATGCAGTTATAGAGTATTGGCATATATAGTTTTCCTAGTACTAAATTTAAAGAAGACATGGATGAAAATTATTTTTACCTTGTCACGGATGGGTGAACAAAAATAAAATTCGTGCACTGAAGTTTCTAGATATTAGCAGATAAGTAGGTTATCTTAGTGTCATCAACTTACCTACAATCTATATAATTGTAATATACTTCTGAAGCTGGATAGAAACTACTACAATTTCAGCAGTTGGTAAGTTTTTTTTTAAATGAATAAATCTATTGATTATTTTAATCAAAATATTTTTTTTCCTTTTCTAAACTTCTTGAATGTCAACCACTAAGAATATTTAAATTATTTTCTTTAATTTTACAAACTAACTACTTATATAACATCATCAAAGTAAACAATTGATGAGTTACTATGGGAAGAAGAAAATATAAAACACTATGGGAAGAAAAAAATATAAAAGGGAGAAAAAGATGAATTCAAACAGTCGTAGAAAGGTGAAATGGAATGATTATCATCTTTAAAGGTCCATGATGTTATGGAATTGAAAGCATTAGGTCTTCGTTTTGAACTAAAGTAAAGTTACTCTTTACCATAATAGTTTACCCTTTTTGAACAAAAAAATCAGATAAGAGAAAGATATTCATAAAAAATCAATCTCTACTTTTAAGTTTATTGTGTAAGAGAGAGAGTATGTGTAAATTGAGTGTCCAGTGTCACAAGGCCTAAAAAGTGCCAAGAAAATGAAGAATATTGTGTATTCTACATTCTATACTACACCATGTAAAAGCATAGGAAAAATATCAAGAATGACAACATTATCAAAGGTTGCAACTCTTTTATCTTTTCTCTTTTGATGAGTTTTCTGAAAAACGTTTTGCTTATAGCATGAATCCTTAGTTTTAATAGTCAATGAACCTTCTGATCTAGGGGGTTATCTATTGTTCACTTTATATTATATATTATTGATTCAGGATACAAATAAATTACATCTTGTTCCTTGAATTCAAAGTCTTTAGTGTAACACATGAGAATAAGAAATAACTCAAGAAAATATGCTCTATGATAGCCTAAACAAAATAGTCTCACTTCCACCACACGATCAAAGAGAATAAATACTTCCTTCAAATGGGGCCACAAAGCAAATTATTTAAAAATAAAGAAACAAATATTTTATATCAATCACAGATGCACTGTCATATTAACTGTCAAAATTGGTATAACTTGATTGTCTATTAATTGAATGGTAAAGTAAAGAGTAAATCTCATTGATCAGTTAATTCAAATTCGCACTGTAAAGTGCCCCCACAGAAAGATTTTCTACTTTCACAACTAAAATTTGATAATGAAAATTTATCCAGTTTAATCATCTGATAATTAAAATTCACTGATCGTTACACTGTTAATTTGATCGACATACTGAAAGTTGGTAGCAAGAGTCAGTTGGTAAATTTTATGGTCAAAATAGTTGACAGGTATTAAGAGAATTCAGAAAACATATAGCCATTGTCATAAGCAAATTTATATTGGTTATGAAAAACTACCAAGTATAATGAATATGAAACCTGTTGATGGATTCCTTAACATGAAAGCTGAAGTCTTATCAAAAGAAAAAAAAAATATTTCTTACAGTGAATGTTATTGTTATAAAATTCAAATAAGACATCAGGAAAAAAATAAAACTTTACATTCTAAAAGAGTATTTCAATAATTTATTGTTGACAATATGTAAAACTTGTGAAAGATTGTGTTGAAATTTCTGCAATAGAGATAGGTTGTTGGAGGTCGGAAGTCATTATGCTAGGGGTGGATGACTCTACAGAGAAATTGTCTGATATGTAGTTGAAAGCATATCTTTGTTCATTTTTTACCTGTCATCATACCAAAGAATATATTCAATATGCTCATTAAATATTAGTTAAAAATAGACGATAACGAAGAAATATGAGCACTAATCAATCAGCTCCAATGAATGGGATAATTAGGATCGACATGTATTATTGAGTTGAACCTAGTCTATAGAGACAAACCTATATAGTGCAACAATTGTGTAATGTTATGTTATTTCAAAAAGTTACTTTAGTAATATATATTTATGCATCCATATCCTAATAAGAACATATTTCTTACTCTTTTCAAGAATTATAGGGAACTGTTCAACCTTTTTCATGTTAGACTGTAGATTATTTTCTTTCACTTCTTCAAAATCCTCTAACAACTACAGGAAATTGTTCAACATTTTTCATGTTATCTTGGAGTTTATTTCTTTCACTTCTCCAAAATTCTCCCATAAAGTGAGAAGAAACTGTTTTCTCTGAAAATGTATGATATATAAGTGTAATTTTATGAGCATTTATTGCAAAGATATACTCATATTTTAAAATAAAAAACAAAGGCATATCATGTTGAATGTCATACTTACTAATTGTCGATAATAGTAATTTCTTGACACTTCTTTTGAAAGCAACCTACATATTTTGGAGGACCACAATAGAGAACAACTATCAGTATATCTGTTTGTAAAACATAAGAAAATATAATGAATATGTTCATGTTGAAGCACATATATTTCAGCATCATATTAGATATCATAAGCACTATACCATTTTCTATATTAAAATTAATACGCATCAGAGAGATCCAGTCAAAGTTTGTGATGTCAGCTTGGTTGGTGGTGGAAGGGGTTTCTCTAACTCAGTAGATGGTTGTACATGCTTAATTATTATTTCTCTGGCTAGTACCCAATAGAAATTATGTAGTGGCCTATCATATGCAGTTGGTTAAACCTTAACTCGCACGTCGAAGATGAGATATGTAAGTAGAAGTATAAGTTAGATACAATAATTAAATGTATTTGAAAGATGAGATAGCGCATACCAATGGTTGGAATGGTATTAATGATTTCCCCAAGTTTTAACTTGTACAAGATATTTGATGTAAGACCCTGAAAAGTTCTAGTCATTTCAGTCCTTTATAGCATGCCAAAAGAGGTCCCAGACTTAGAAAAATTCAGCTAAGTGTTAAGACTTAGAATAATTTTAGCCTTCATAATTGGATAGTCTTATTTTCGATCCTAACGACCTTAGATTGTCGATTTTTAAATCGATTCATGATCAGGGATGTAATAGGTCATCGTGGGTGAGTTTCAGAATTTTCAAACATAGTTTGAGCCACGTTTGGGTGACAAAAATAGCAAGACAATGCGATCATGATGCGTCGCATTGGTTACCACATCGGCACCATCGATGCGATGCGTCGGTGATCGCGCTGACCCCATCAACACAGCGCATCACCTATCGTATCACTGGGCATATTTTGTGCATTAAGTTACAGGTTTATAGGGTTAATTGGGTCATTTTCCCTTACATAATTCAGCCTTAACATGAAATTTAGCCTCCTAAAAGGCAAATTCACTCATTATTTCACAAATTCTCTTAAGAGCAAAACCCTAGTTTTGTCAAGTTCAAGTCCAAGTCTCAAGAATTCACTGATAATTCTCATAAAATCAACAATAAAGATATGTTAGGTGTTCATCCTCGGATTTTCTTCCACCCTTGGAGTTCAAAAAACCTTTTTAAAATCTGAATTATGATTTCCGTGTTATGAATTAAATTATGCGCATGTTTGTGTTGTTATTTGAGTTTAAAAGTTAAGAAAATATGAGTTTCATGTAAAATAAATCAATGGGTATGTTGGTTGATGTAGATCTCATGTCAAACCCTTGAATTGTAAATTGATTGTCATAGTCATGATGCATTAACACGTTCTTCATTCCCATGTACAAGGTTATGCCTCCTAAGTGTTTGACAAAATGTCTAGGTGAATGAATTTTGCATTGTGATCTTTTGGTGATTTTAGTATTGAAATCATGCTATTACTACATGTTTAAAATATTCCCATGCTTAAGCTATGCATTACAAGTGTTTGATAAAATGTCCATATGAGTAAATTATGCTTGGTAACTTATTGTTGTGTTGTTTAAGTTGTGATATGAGTTTATAAATTATGCTATCGAGTCCTGAGGGTATTTATTATCCAAAATCTAGCTGTTTACTTAGTTGCAGAAGTTATAGAATAGTCCCAGTAAAGGTCAAGAATATTAGTACTCAGTCAATTAGCAGAACTCAATGAACTCAGTACAGTTCAATCAGTCAACATGATCAGGGTCAGTTCAGTCAAACTTAGTACAATCTAATGATCAGTATCTTTCAGATGAGAGTAGAATTCAGCACCGAGAGAACCTAGGGATGGGGGCATTCCTATTAACTAGGGTTTGACAGTTAGTAGCAATCCCTGAGTTATAGAACTACGTAGCCAGCGTAGGTTGAGATATCTTTCTTTCAAATAAGGGTTCACATATCTATTATGAGTTTCCTGCCAGTGAGGGTTGATAAAATATTTTCTTACCAGTTAAAGTGACTCACAACCAGTGTTAGTACCCATAGAACGGTAGTAGAACCCTTCCAAGTGGGGTTATATGTTGGACCCCAATCAGTTCAGAATGGGGCATGTCGGTTAGATGAATACTCTGATATTTACAATTTCAGTCTCAGTATTTAGTGAAGAACTTGAACAGTTCTACAAAACCATGGCTTTTAATTAATAGTTACTCAGCCATCAGAATTCAACACTTAGTTTCAGTATAATCTCCGATACACGATGTATATCTATATGCGCAGTATAGCATATTCAGTAGTTATAGTTTTGCATGTAGTCTCATCCGATTACTTCATGATATTCATTTAGTCAGTTATTAGCTCATGCATATGAATCCATGTATATCAACCTTACCTCACCTATCATACCAGTATATTCCAAGTACTGACGTATACCTTTTCTTTACAGTATGATGTCTTATATCATAGGTTCAGATATTCTGGTTCCTGACCGTACTTAGCAGCTCAGGCTATTAGCAACAGTTATAGTGGTGAGTCCTCATATTTCAAGGATAAAGTTTACCTATTTCAGTAGTTCAGTAGTTATTTCAGTCGGAGTTAGTTGGGGGTTTGTTCCATCAACTCCATATTTATACAGTTAGAGGTTTTCAAATAAGTATAGTCAGTTATTCAATTTTCATATGTTATTATCACTTATACTCGGGATTATTTTAGTATTTGGAGAACCTTATGACATTTTTAGATTTTTCCACATATATATTTTAGTATTATATTCAGTGCTTACAACAGGTATCAATCATGGGTTAGCTTGTGGTTCTTCGGGGTCGTAAGCACTGTGTGATGCCCTGGGTGCAGTCTCAAGGATTTACAAACTTGGTATCAGAGCATAAGGTTATAAATTTTTCTAGGGAATCTGAAAGTCACGTCAAGTAGAGTCTTGTGCATGAGTGTGTAGTGTGCCACATTTATGGACAAGAGGCTACAAGAAGTTCTTAGGAAAAGTTTCCTTCTTTTGGTGTTCATATCGTGCGAGTGAGCATTATCTTAAGTTAAACTCTCTATCTAATCTAACTTTCCCTTCCATTTATAGAACATGCCTCCCATAAAGTCTAAGAGAAGAAGAACCAAAAACCAGTTAGTACCTCCGCCCGTTCGGGAGGATCCACTGAATGAGCATGTTTCTCATGCAGAATTCACAACTACATTCACTACTCTAGCTCACTCTATAGTAGCTTAAAATGTTCGACCAACTTTAGTCCCAGCTAACCTAGTGCCAAATACTGTCGCAGCTAGGATTCGGGACTTTACCCAAATGAATCCTTCTTCTTTTTCAGGATCCAAGTTTGATGAGGATCCATAAGAATTCCTCAACATGACTTAGAAGGTGACTGACATTATGGGTGTAACACCTAGTGAGAGTGCAGAATTGGCTGCTTACCAGATCTAGGATGTATCTCACACCTGGTTTAAGCAGTGGAAATGGGATAGAGGCGCAGATACAGGGCCTATAGAATGGGAGAAGTTTGCTAAAGCCTTGTTAGATAGATTTTTCCCTTTGAAGTGAAGGGAAGCTAAGGTGTTAGAGTTTATTAACTTGAAGCAGGGAAATATGAGTGTGAGAGAGTATTCCCACAAGTTTACTCAGTTAGCTAGATATGCTCCTCATGTAGTAACTGATAACAGGTCTAGGATGAGTGAATTTATATTCGAAGTGTCTGATAATATGTTCAAGGATGTAGATCCACAATGTTGATTAAGGAAATGTACTTGTCTAAGTTGATGGTCCATGATTAGCAGATTGAAGAGAAGAAGGTTAAGGAGACAGAGGGAGAACAAGAAGGCAAGAACAGGTAGTTTTAATTTTTCTCAGCCGAGGTCAGAGAGTGGTGCCATTCTCAGGTCAGTCAGAAGTTTTCATCCCCAGATCCATCTTCAGCTAGTTTACTAGTACTAAAGTTTAGGAGTTTTAATCGAGATGGGGAGGTAGGCTCCAAAACCTAAGGTAGTGTGAGCAGTGGTCGTACCCATCCGCTTTGTGGAGAGTGTGGAAGAAATTATAAGGGTGTGTGTAGAGCGAGCAGTGATATGTGTTTTGGATATGGTGAGTCAGGACACATAGCCATAGAATGTCCTAAGGCTGGTCCGCAAAGTTAACACAGTCATCCTCTAGTTCTATCCGGTCACCTGACTCAGCAAGGCGTTTCTTCCAGTGCCACCACTCAATGTCGGAACAGACTTTATGCACTCCCGCCCCGACATGATTAGAAAGTTCTCCTAATGTAGTTATGGGTACATTATAGGCCTTTCATATTCTTATATATGTTTTACTCGATCCTGAGATTCACTTTCTCTTGTAACCCCCATATAGCTGTCAACTTTGGTATCAGCCCAAAACATTAACATAGCCCTTCTTAGTGGGTACCTCAGTGGAAAAACCCATCATAGCTAGGTGGGTACATAGAAATTAGCCAATTACAGTACCCTAAAAACCTACTTCAATTTATTTCAGAAATAGAGTCATTCAGTTTTAGTATCCCGGGTAGTACCTCAGTGCTTAGGAGTCATATATGTTTTCATATCCCTTCTCAGAATCCTATGATAGAATATGATCTAGAACTTAAAACATGAAACTAGGAGTTTAGAAACAGTAGTAGAGTTGGGATGGTGTTATCTAAATTTGAGCAGATTATATATTTCATAGGATTACTAGCCATGTGAAAGGTAAATCGGTAGGCTTGAAGCAGTGTATACAAGAATTAAAGTTTTTTAATTCAAAACATGTGTTGTGGATGTGATATTTGTAGGCTATGATAAAAGTAGTATAGTTATTAAGGAATTGGGGATATCCATGTTATGTGTTAGGATCTAAGTTTGAATCTTTGAAAGTTGAGCTAATAGAAAGTGAAGTTGAAAATTCAGAGTTAGTCAATCTTCAGTTGTTACATGATGATTGTTGGGGCTATAGAGGGAAAAGAGTGGTATCTAAAAGAAGGTACTAGCATCAAGTTTTATATTATCAGGTGTAGTCTTTTAAGGTGATTTTACCAATTATGCATGATATTATACCCCAGATTCTAGAGTAAGGTGGCGGCAATTCAGTTTAAAGATGTTGATTAAGTAGTTCCCAAACCTAGAATGATGGTTTTAAGCTAAGGGGAAGATGGTAGCACAAGTGACCAAGTTAGGCTCCTAGATTCTAGTAATAATGCCAGTATACAGATGTCCTATTTAGACCATGTCCAAGATTCTTTGCTCTCTAAAATTATTAGAACCTCTTAGAAAGAGCGTTGAAGAAATGCTCCAGTTGAGTGTGGCCATTTCAAGGGGTAATCTGTTCCCATACATGTAAACTACAGATTCAGCTCAGTTCATACGTCAGGCATCAGTTTTAGAATACAGATATTTGGTCATGGTTCATTTCATAAGCATTCTGTGCATCATCTTAGTTTTCTTGGTATTTCAGCCAAACCAGTATCATTCGGGGGACGAACTATCCCAAGGAGGAGATGTAATACCCCTAAGTTTTTCAAGAACTAAATCTATCATCTTTTTCTTACGAGACCAGATCCAGCTGAAGATCATGGCTACTCATAAGTTAACTCTCTCATTCCTATCTCATCCTTTTAACCATTCACATATTACTACATGTGTTCAAGAAATTAGTTCAGTTCATGATATTTAGTTCATGTATCATGCTTCATACTTAGTTATGATCTCATATTCCCATTCATGCATGCTCAGTAAAGGATCTCGGATCCTTCGGTATTCTCAGCTTAAGTTAATAATTTTCCTTAGAATATCTCTTTTCGATACTCAGTTTCAGTTGCATAACATTCTCATATCATTCATGCATTCATGAAATAGTTCAATCATGTGACATGTCTCTAAAATTCAGTCATGCTTTAGTTATGTATATCTGTATAGTACAGTTCCTCAGTTCTGTCAGTTTCATTCGAGGATGAATGTTCCCAAGGGGGAGATATTATAAGAACTCACAAAGTCCTAGTCATTTCAATCCTTTGTAGCATGCCAAAAGAGGTCCCAAACTTAGAAAAATTTAGCTAAGTGTTAAGACTTAGAATCATTTTAGCCTTCATAATTGAATGATCTTATTTTCGATCCTTACAACCTTAGATTGTCAATTTTTAAATTAATTCATGATCAGCGATGTCAATAGGTCATTATGGATAGTTTTGGAATTTTTGAACATCGTTTGGGCTATCTTTGGGTGACCAAAATAGAAATCCAACACGATCATGATGTGTTGCATTATCTATCATGTCGGTACCATCGACATGATGCATCAGTGATTGTGTCAACTCCATCAACACAACACATTACCTATCACGTCATTGGGCATATTTTGTGTATTAATTTATGAGTTTGTGGGGATAATTGGGTCATTTTTATCTTACATAATTCAGCCTTAACACGAAATTTATCCTCCCAAAGGGAAAATTCACTCATTATTTCATAAATTCTCTTACGATCCAAACCCTATTTTTATCAAGTCCAAGTCTAAGTCCTAGAAATTGATCGATAATTTTCATGAAATCAACAATCAAGGTATGTTAGGTGTTCATCCTTAGGTTTTCTTCCACCCTTGGAGTTCAAAAGCCCTTTTTAAAACTTGAATTATGATTTCCATGTTATGAATTAAATTATGCTCATGTCTGTGTTGTTATTTGAGTTTCAAAGTTAAGAAAATATGAGTTTCATGTAAAATAGATCAATGGGTGTGTTGGTTGATGTAGATCTCATGTCAAACCCTTGAATTATGAATTGATTGTCGTAGTTATGCTGCATTAACATATTGTTCATTCCCATGTACAAGGTTATGCCTCCTAAGTGTTTGAAAAAATGTCTAGGTAAATGAATTGTGCATTGTGATCTTTTGGTGATTTTAGTATTGAAATCATGCTATTACTACATGTTTAAACTACTCTCATGATTAAGCTATGCCTTGTGTGATATGAGTTTATCAATTATGCTATCGAGTCCTGGAGGTATTTATTACCAAATATCTAGTTTTTTACTTAGTTGCAATAGTTATAGAATAGTCCTAGTAAAGTTCGAGAACAATAGTACTCAAGCAGTTAGTAGAACTCATTGAACTCAGTTCAGTTCAGTCAGTGAAACGATCAGGGTTAGTTCAATCAAGCTTAGTACAGTCTTGTGATCAGTGTCTTTCAGTTGGGAGTAGAATTCAACACCGAGCAAACCTAGGGATGGGGGCATTCCTTTTAGTTAGGGTTTGACCCTTAGTAGCGATCCCTGAGTTACAAAATGACTTAGCTAGTGTAGGTTGAGATATCTTCCTTCCAGATAAGGGTTGATATATCTCGTATGAGTTTTCCTGACAGTTAGGGTTGACAAAATGTCTTCCTTCTAGTTAGGGTGACTTACAGCCAGTGTTAGTACCCGTGGCATGGTACTAGTACCTTTCCAACTAAGGTTACAGGTTGGCCCCCGATCAGTTCAGAACGGGGCATATCAATTAGATGAACACTCTAATAGTTAAAGTTTCATTCTCAGTATTCAGTGTTGAACTCAAAAAGTTCTATAGAGCCATAGCTATTAGTTAGCAGTTACTCAGCCATCAAAATTCAGCACTCAGTTTTAGTATAATCTCAGATACACGATGTATAGTGCAGTATAGCATGTTCAGTATGTTCAATAGTTACATTTTTACATGTACTCTCATCTAGTTACTTCATGATGTTCATTTAGTCAGTTATCTGCTCATACATATAAACCTATGTATATCAGCCTTACCTCACTTATCATACTAGTACATTTCAAGTACTGATGCATACCTTTTCTTTGTGCTATGATATCTTATATCATAGGTTCGGACACTCAGGTTCCTGACCGTACTTAGCAGCTCAGGCTATCAGAAGCATTTATAGTGGTGAGTCCTCATATTTTGAGGATGGAGTTTACCTATTTCAGTATTTCAGCAGTTCAGTAGTTATTTCAGCTGGAATTAGCTGGGGGTTTGTCCCATCAACTCCATACTTAGGCAGTTAGAGGCTTTCAGACTAGCATAGTCAGTTATTTAGTTTTCAGAAGTTATTATCAGCTATACTCAAGATTATTTCAGTATTTTGAGAACCTTATGGCATTTTTAGATTGCTTCTTAATATATATTTCAGTATTATATTCAGTGCTCACAGTAGGTACCAGTCATGGGTTAGCTTGTGGTCCTTCAGGGTCGTAAGCACTGTGTGACGCCCAGGGTACAGTCTCGGGACATTACAGTTGTTTTTCCACATGCATCGAGTCCTACCAATAAAATTTTCATGTCTTTCTTTGCAAATAGCATTTTTTTCAAACTTGGATATTGACATACTCCTTATATTGATCGATGACTACAAATGACGCAACACACAACTACTAATTTCAACTGAGAATGCACTTAGTTTGCAGTATTTGTTAATAGCCTAAAATTTTTAAATATAAACAATAAATCACATTATTCGAATCTTAAATGGGAAACAAAAGGTATATGATTCTTGATAAGGATTGAGGAGAATAAAGTGAAACAAAGTCATATTTATTTTAACTTTTGGCTAAGAAAGCATCTATATTTTAACTATAATTTCAATTCACTAGCGATTCTTCTCCTAAAAACAAGTTCCCTTAATAGTTTTAGCTTGCAAATCCAGACAAATAGTGCGTCTACTGCTTTGCATGAGAAGTAAAGAATCGTGCACCTTTAATTGCTCACCTAGTGTGTGGCAAAGCAATACATCAATTTTTTTTACCTTTTGTACTGAATGAGATTTTCAAAAAGAATTATAATATAAGCACATCATCTAGCAACCAACAATCATCATGTTTGATTCTGATTTATGAGAATTGAAAATAAAATACATTGAACAGATCTATATATATATATATATATATATATATATATATATATATATATGTACACACACACACTACAACAAACAGAGTGCTAAACAGATATTAATAGAATAACAAATCCTTAAATTTCTTGAAACAAACTATGAATACGACAAACCCCTTATGTTTCCCTTGAAGGATTCATGGTAGAAATAAACATGTATTATAAAATTATAACAAGATTACACAACATGGTATTATGGATTTATTTTCATGAAATAGCTCTCCTAGTAGACTCAAGAGTTCAATATCATCATCGTACATAATAGCTCTAATTTGTTGCTCCTAAAATCGGTATAATATTAATTTGATGGTGCAACATGTTGAATGAATTTTAAATAGCAAGAATGAAAGTTAAATCTAACTAAAGACAAATACAACTTGTCTTTTTGAGAAAGAAACACGTCGTGTAGATTCTTATTTTCTACCAAAGATTCTATCAAACACCTTATGGACATCAGTAGAACTCCTATCCCGGATGAATGTAAAAAGAGAAATATAACGAAGATGCAAAAAAATGGTAAATATCAAAGAAAAACATGCCACTAAAATTATTGCATGTACAACATTCTACAAAGAAATCAGAAAAACTATGGATGTTGATAAGATCCGTCTATCATTAAATATATTTTATAGAATTTAAATTTTATAAGAGATAAATTTAAATAGTAAATATCTGTTAGAACACTTTAATTATTAGTTTTTATTTTTTATGATAATGATTAATGTTAAAATAATAATGTACTTTAAATTCAAATACATAATCTTTCAAAATTTAAAACTTTTGTTACAATATTTTTTAAATTTTATCTTAATAAAATTGCCATGTGGCTTATTCTTATACTTTCATTCTTTTATATATATATATGCATGCACACGCACATACACATATATATAGATATGTCTCATATTTATTTTTGTCATTAATATTTTTGTGAATTTAACTATTTGTTCTAGTTTGGTGGATAAAATTATTGGACATTTGTTCTTAGTGGAAACCGGTAGGTATCTCATGAAATCAGTTAACGTGCACTCAAGATGATATACCATTATTATAAAAGAAGAAGAAGCGGGAGGAGTTTTAAAGCATGTTTTTTATGCATTTAAGGGTACGATCTAGTAGTCAATGAAGAACATTGAGTATCATAACATTTCAAGTTTAAATTTCAATAAAGACAAAATACTAAGAAAAGAAGTTATCGCAGGATTGGTTATCCTACACTCAAAGTGGAATAAAAATAACACTACAGTCCTGAAATAATTAATCTCAAGATGAGTTATCCCATATATTTTATTCCAACCAAACATGGGATAAAATGAGTCTATCAATATGATGGAAGGTAACAAATATTACATATACGTAGTCAAAGTGCACACAAGTTATCCTTTTAAAAAAAGGAGGGGGTTGTTAAAACATGTTAATCATACTTGGAAGAACACCAAAATGTATATGCACCACCATGTAGCCTAAGTTCATATTCTTTTGTTTATTACTATTTCTATTGTACTACTATTTTTGTTTGCAAGTTGACAAATAAAAAATATTATCCCTATTCACGCCATGAATTTCTATAATTTCGCCATTGCTTTGACTTCAACAACTATCCTGTTTACATATTTTTATTGGATACCTGACACTTTCAACCAGTAATATATTGACAGATTCTGTTTGAATTTAGGATATACGTTCGATCAAATTATGATCATTTTTAATAGACTGAGAGCATTCGAAAGCTAAAATAAATCGGAAGGTGTCATAATTTTTTCCTTGTTTGCATTAAATATGAATCTTAATACAAAATATTGAAGAATATACAGTGGACAGAAGTGTAACATGATTGACCATGAAGAAACACAAGCAACACACAAGGACTTAACATAGCAACACATAAGGTTATAATTAAAATAAAATTACAGAAATACCTTTTGTAGTCCACAAAAACTTCACTTATTATTAAATCTAAAATATAGCACATATAGAGAAAGTTTTAAAAAAATCAAAAGACCTGTAGTAGAAACCAAAAAATAAAACTCCAACACATAATAGAGAACTTTTAAAATTTTATTTACTAATGAATGTTTTGTTGAATTTCTGCTCAATCACTATTTTCTTCGCCTTCATCATATCCTTTCTCCTGCTTATTTTGTTTAATACTAAAGTTAATTATACTAAGCAAGTATATGTATGAGTCTACTTTATGTATACTAGTTTAGCTGCACATGTTTCGCACGTGTAATCCTTGATTATTTTAAATAGATGATTTTATCTATTGTGAATATTGATAATGAAGTACAAAAAGTTTAAATAATCACTTCTTAAATATCCTTCACATTTTATATTAAATAATATAAACATAACATATATTTTATTGTATGTACATATATATATATTACTATCGAAAATTTCAAGTGGTCAATAGATTGTCACTTTTACGTTTTTCATGCAGTACATCTTTTCTTACTGCTAGAGGCTAAGAGAAACACATCGATTTAATCCTATTTGTACTACAATTACTTTCTTTTTTATTTTTTATATTTAATATCTTTCCTTATTTTTAAAGCTAAATCTTTAGGAAATCTTTGATTACTTCAAACTTTTAAAAGTTTAGTACTTTTTATATTTTCTTATTCTAACACTTTTATATTTATTTCTAGATTTTTTAAATCTTCTTAAAATAATTCTTAAACATATGAAAAAAATTTTTGTTTTCATTAATTCTGATGACTTCTAATAAAGAAAGGTTTTACTATAAACATTTAATTAATTTTCTATTCTTAAATATTAGAATAATAGTGAAAGGATGATTTTGTCTAACATAGATACAAAATCAAATAATATTTATAAGTGTCTTGCGTGTGTACCTCACTTTAATGATTTCAAATATTACATTAAATAGGATATTTATTTAAATAAGAAATATGAATATAATAATTAAATTTAATATCTTTTGAGTATGTAAAGATGAAGAATTTATTTATTAAACCTAATCTTTACAAAATAATATTTTTAAAAGTCGATCGAAATTCATCTACCATCTATAAATTGCAACAATATAATACAATGGTAGAGACATCAAAATAATACAGTTAAATCTAATCTTTACACACAAAAATTTTCTCAAAGTCATCTGTCACTCATCTACTATCTGTAAATAATAACAAAATAATATATTAATAGAGATATCAAAATAATACAACTAAATATAACCTTTACATAAAAAAAATTTCAAAGCCGACCAATCAAGCATCCACCATCTAGACATGCAATCGAATCAAGTTAGATGAGCATTATTCATATTCTCCCAATAGGCAAACTGGTTTGTTCTCTAGTTTAACATACATATCAATATTTATAGAAGTATTTCTTTAATAGAGTCAAATTTTAAGAGTATTTTTCTAATTGAATAGTACAAATAAAAATATTAATTAATTCTCCTACCATATATTTTAGGAGTCTCATATATTTTAGGAAATCTAGTAGAAAGAAAAATATTAATTAATTCTCCTACCTTATATTTTAGGATTCACATATATTTTAGGAAGTCTAGTTAATATAATAAAAAATAATTAAATAATAAATTAAAAAATAGTGAAAAGAGAGTTTTGTCTAAAGAAGAGTCTTTTAATTAAGGCTAAAAAGTTCAAATCACTTTTCTAAGGGTATTC